>NC_041830.1:5082500-5122500 GCF_900964775.1 Scleropages formosus | reverse complement strand
GAACCATCCGAGAAATATGTTGTGTGGCTTAGATGAGAAGCGTCATTCCGGGAGTGCTTTCTTTCTTGTCCGTTCAGGCCACTTCTTACTTTGGCGCTAGAATAATTCACTTTGTTTCTCACACCTTCGTTATTCTGTTAAAACCTTCAGAATGGCTCGTGTTGTACGTTTTATTACACTGTGTCATGTCACAATGTAGCTCCTCAGCATAGTAAAGTTCAGCTTTATATTTTACGAATCAAGCGGATCGCTGTTATTTTATTGGGAGGCGCAGTGATACGGCAGGTTTGGCCAGGTCCCCCTCTCTGGTGGGTCTGGGGTTCGAGTCCCGCTTGGGGTGCCCTGCGATGGACTGGCGTCCCGTCCTGGGTGCGTCCCCTCCCCTTCCAGCTTCGCGCCCTGTGTTGCCGGGTTAGGCTCCATCTGGGGAAAGCATCTGATTTTAATTGCCGGCGTCACTCGGTGTCGGAGATTCCGCATCTCGACACGCGTTCTCCACAGGTGAGGGGCCGCTGCCGTGAACGCATTCTTACTGCTGGCTGCGAGACGTAGATTTGAAAAAGGAGTGCTTCCGATTGTGTTGTTGTCCGTAGCACTAATGTCGAAATCCCTCAGGTCCACCGTGTTGTCACTCTCTCGCTGTCAGAGTGTAAACCAAGGTATTTTTATGACCCCGCTTTGTGAGTCTGAGTCTCTGTATGATCTTTTTGTGTCTTGCATTGGATTTGTACGGGTAACCATAGCATGTCTTTGATAACGAACAGCTCTGGTTGTGCGATACGAGCTTTTGTGGGTGGTGCAAGATATTGTCCTTTATCCACAGTCGGAAGAGTACTCCTATCAATTGAAAAATGTTGTGGAAATGATCCATGCTAGATATTGTTAGTCTAAAGTTTGTTGGGCACCGCTTACGTATGGATGCTCTACACTGTTTGAAATGTCCGAGTTGACCTGTCGGTTATGGTAAAACATTGCTAGACAACTTGCTTTTTTTTTTTTTTTTTTTCCCTCAAGAAAAATAAAATAAAAAAATTAATGTTTAGAATTTTTCCTGGTAGGCAGTGCCTGGAAAATGTTCTGCAATTCTCATTGTTTCTAGTTTTTCAAAAGCAAGCTGTAATTTTTTTTTTTTTTACCCCCCCAGGCCAGTGTCACCATGACGACAACATGGCCCTGCATTCCCCTCTAGCTAGTACAGCTAATAAACTTAATTTAAAGCTAATTCTCTTTCTTGTCCTGCAGCTGACATAGGGAAAGGGCGATCAATGTGGCCGGCGTTGTCTCTGGAAGCAGGGTGGACTGCAACACACACCACTCCCTGACATCAGGTAAGGAGGACACCCCTCTGCCCAGCACTGTGGTCAGGCTGTGGCTTTTGCCACGTCTGCGTCCTGAGAGCGACGCACAGTGTTCGCTATTAACCGTGGCTCATCACATCAGCATTTCTGTTTTGTTGTATTACTCTGTTCTTCTTTTATGTTCAGTCTTTTCAAAGTTTATGTCTTTGTGATGCATGTCATGCAGTTCCCACCAAAGGCCATTTCTTCTGTCTCTCTCATTTAGTGTATCCATTATAAGCTGCAGGACTTAAAGCATAAAACGTGCTCTTTTCAGAGCCTCTTGCTTCCCTGCTATCGTCTTAATTAGAAGATCTTCTGGGGAGAAAAATTAAGAAGTGACATTTTGTTAAAAGTCACTTACAGTTGTCTGAGTCCGGTGGCGTGCGCGTTAGTCGAGCTCCGTGTCCTCCGAGAGCACCGTTCAGGGGTGTGTGCCTCCCACATGTTACGTTACGTACATTTACTCATTCAATTGATGCTTTCCTCCAAAGCGACTTACAGCGTTAACGTACTTAGTTATTTACCCGTTTATACAGCCATCCATCGTCAACAACCGCTTGTCCCGAGCGGGGTCGCGGTGAGCCGGAGCCTAACCCGGCAACACAGGGCGCAAGACGGAAGGAGACGCGCCCGGGACCGGGCACCGGTCCGTCACAAGGCATCCCCAGCAGGGCTCGATCCCCAGACCCACCGCACAGCAGGCACCGGTAGCACCTGCTCCCACCCTAAATACAGCTGGGTATTTTTACTAGAGCAATTTCGGGTAAGTACCTTGCTCAAGGGTACTACAGCCAGAGGTTGGAATCGAACCTGCGACCTTTAAATCCACGGGCAGTAGCTCTACTTGCAGAAGAGGTGAGAGCCTTAGCTCAATGCACTACGCTACCAGCTGCCCCACGTCCCCCTCACTGAGCCACACACAGCCAAGGTGCACTGGTTGCTCAGGACCGCCATCGGACAGGAGTTTACACAGCTGGGAATGTGCCATGGCTAAGGCTCGCGGGAGCTGGCTCTACCAGAGTCGCAGGGTGGTTGCTATCCATAGAGGGGTGGGTCGGGTGCCTGTTTCCTGTTCTTCCATGAAGAGTGAGGCGCCAGTTAACAGAACTCGTATTCCTACATGTGCTCTGTAAGATGTCGGGGGGGAACGGCAGCGTTGCTTCATGGAAGTGAGTTTTACCGTTAAAGTCGTACATCATCCTTATTGACGCCAATATGCGGCTCGGTGCGCCGCTGGAAACGATCAATGAGTATTTGGAGAATGAATGATTGTTTAATCACCTGGGCCCAAGGCCAGGATGGAGATTGGTCCTTTTTTTTTTTTTTTTTGTGTGTGAGAGAACAACGGTGCGTTTGTGTGTTGATGTGTGATTTCTGTGGGCCGAGCAGGGAGTTTAATTATTAGGGAAGGCGCACGGATGCTCCTGCACACTGTAAATATTTCTCTCCCCTGCTGATTCAGTAGTGTTTTTCTGTCCATCGTGGCGTTGGAACCGAGCTGTGCAGCGGAGCACGTGCTGACCAGGAGAAGCCGGTGCGGAGAGTAGCGTGCCGGTGCGCTTCGGTCTCGCCGGAACCCTATCAGCACGGCGCACTTGGCGAGGACAAACAGAGCACTTGTTTTATCGGCCTTTTATTACCACTACATGTGTCAGCGGTGTTTATTTTGCACTCGAGCATTATCACAGGAAAATGTGCCACACGCGCGCGCGGAAATGTTTGTAACTAGCAGCGAGCACTTTATCAAAGAATATTATACCTTCAGGCCAAATTTGGACAGAGCAATGAAGGAAGACCAATAATGTGGTATTAGGGAAAGGCCACAATAATGGCACTGCCACTTCCCTTTAGCAATGTCGCTCCTCCACGGCGCCCGTGGTCTCAAACGCAAGTCCGCACGACGTTCACACGCACGAGCCTGGAAAGAAGAGACGTGTGCCGCGTTTGAACCGCGTTTATCGTTTATAGGGCGAAGGGGGCGATGTGCGTTGGAGCGGCCGCATCCACCTGTAGAGGAAGCCTGAGGACATCGCTGTAGGTGCCGCCATCTAAGGGAGTAGACCGTTTCGTGGGTACACCGGTGTTATCGTGCATTTCGTGCACTATGTAATGGTTTTCTTGTAGGAGACCGTTCTTTGTGGCTTCAGTTGTGCTTGGAATGCGAATCCTCCCCACTCCATGGATGTGAATATCGCACGTGAGAAAATGTGCCCGCCCGGGGAAATGGACGGCGCTCGTGCGAGTGCGGCCGTTCCTCGACTCTATTTTACTAGGGCGGAAATAACGATAAATCCTGAAAGGTAATCACGTTCTACTTTCCACTGAATCAAAGTAAGGCAACATTAGCCGGCGCCGTGCTCAATTACGCTATTCATCACACGTCCCATCCGGGGGTGCGCGCGTGCGCGCGACCGGCTGAGCCAGCGAGGGAGTCGTCTCCATGAGGCCATCGGAAACACGCGTGGCCCGTTTGAGTTGTTTGTGTGTCGCATATTGCCCAATCTTTGATTTTTCTCAGTACGCGGAGCCAAATTCCGAGAAGGGCCGTCTGCGCGAGATTTATCGGGAGTTTCGTGTAGGCGGCAGCCGAAGTCCGACGCACGGCTCTTGGTGCAGCGACAAATTTTAATAACCGCCGGGGGAAGTGTAATTTAAGGGCCCGAGAGGAAGATTAGGCTGATTTATGGAGCTGTGGCGTAATGGCACAGATATGGCTCCTGCGTAAATTGGTGGTAATGAAAGTTTTGTGTAAATAGGGGAGGGGGATGTGGAGAATCTGTCTCTCTCCAGCCCCCCACCCTACAGTGCGTGCGTCGTGACAGCAGTGCCGGAGAGGTGGCCAGGAGATGGACTCATCCATAACAGTGCTCCCGGGCCCAAGGTTTGCGGCACTGACAGATGGGCTTGGTGGCTCGCTCCTCCACCGTAATGCTCTTCGGCGGAGCTGCTGCCGGGAAGGGCTCGTGCTTCGTGCGTGTGAATCAGGGCGAGGTCATTTCGCCCTGTGCATACGTCGCCGCTAGCCTTGGCCATCCTCACCAGTAAACGGCGGCTTCCGTTCACTTCCAGGATACGCTGTGGTATTTTTGTTTTTTTAAATTTTTTTGGGCCAGATCGGTTATCCGGTGATTTTTATGAAGGAAAGCAAAAGGGATTTGCCGAGAATGTTCAAGATAGTTGTTTTTTTATTACCTTGTAAATACGTTTACCAGCACTGTGGTAAAAGGGATCTTTTGGACATGTTTGCAAGTGCTAAATCCTGATGCCTTTATTATTACAGCGGTTGACGCGTTCAGCAGCTCACGGTACGTTGGAGTAGCGCTCAGGTATTTCCCTCTTGAAATGCTTTTTATCGCACGATGCGTTGATGTGAAACCTTGGGGCCTTTTAAAAGATATCCGTTTTGTTTCAGAAGCTGGGAATGTTGGATGAGAACAAATTTTGTTCAGGTTCAAGTGGAGCTTTTAGTCTCCCGCTAAAGGTGTTGCCGTTGAAGATGTCGGGCTGTTTCCTGTTCTGTGCCCATTTAGGACACGATCCTGGATAAGTGCCCCTCGCGCACTTGGACTGAGACATGCCAGCAGTCGCGGAGTTTCACGGAGGAAGGGGAGTTGCTTGTGTCGCTCCGGTGCTCCCCTCGTTGTCCTGCAGGGAAGCGTCCTTTGGATTCCATCTCGAAAGGCTTTTTTTTTTTTTTTTTTTAGAGCACTTGGACCGAATTGAATTTCACGCTCCCGACGGAACGAGTCGGTTTGAAGTCACGGCAGAGTAATGTGACTTCAATAAACACATTACGAAGTTGTCCCCAAGGACAATGTGAATACGCAACGGGTTCTGCGGGGATCGTAACGGGCGCTCCCGAAAGGGGCGCCGGGCTCTGCTTAATAAACACCTGAGCAGGAGACATCGGCGTGTACATCAGCAACTGGCAGCTGGGCTGACAGCAGTGAAGGTTGAGCGGGCAGGGGCTCTATCACTGGGGGTGCGGGGGGACAACTTGACAGCCCCATCACGCTTGACCTATTCGCTGCCAAGCGGATGTGACAATTTGCGAAGGTGCAATATCGAGCGGTTGCGTCTCCAGGCTCGGGTCCTGGCAGGACGTCACGGGTGGGGGCAGGGTGAGAGAGAACAAGTCGTGCGCAAACATCACACCTGCCCAGCCCTGCGTTCGCCAGCCCCAGTAACGGTTCCTAATAAAGGTCACCCAAGTAGGACAAGGGCATGCGTCCGTCGCTCAGGCGCCGGTACCCCAACACTATCTGTCCTCCTATCTCTTTGACACTTCTTGTCTTTGTTTCCTTGTTTTGTGTTTTCTTTTTCTCTCTCTCTTTTTTTTTTTTTTTTTTTAACACAAGCCAGCTGTGGCTATCACCCTCGTGTCCCTTGCAGAGGCTGAGGATCATTATATTAAATGCGCTATATGAATGTCTTTGCAGGTGAAGGGAAGCACGGCACGTCCTGCATTTGGTAGCATCACGGCTTTCTATTAGCCTTGGAAGGTTATTGGCCACTTCTCACGAAAGGACAGAGACATGCACCGCAACTGAAATGGTTTGAAGCAATAATGTTACCCTCCTTTAAGGAACTTGATGGTGCAATTTAACGCAAAAAAAAAAAAACATGTAAACAGACGCAGTGGGAGGACAATGACATGCAGCAGCTGAAGGCGCCGTCGCTTCTTGCTGCCAAGTTGACCCCTCCAAAGGTCACTTTTTAAGAGCAGCATTGCACAACCCTTGTCCTTCTGCAACATCCTAGAAAACATATTAAAAACAAAAACAAGTGCTTCTGGCTGGTTTCTAGAAAACCCGTAAATAGACGCAGTGACAACCCTAGCAGCGCACGCTGTTTGTTAGTGTAACTCCGGGTCACGCTCAGCACAGCCCTGCAAATGAGTGGCAACTGCCTGCGAAGTTTATTCTGCCTCCCCTCGCACCCCTAACTTCATTTCCTGTCCTGGACTGTGTGTCTGGCAGCGTTCTTGTTTTGCCTCTTTTATCATCTCATCAGGATTGTTCAAGCCTGAGGACAAAGGCCCAGCTCTTGTACCTTTAACCGACATTTTCTTCTAAAATTCTTCAAAGTTGCCGCAAAGAGTGCTAATAGAAATAATTTTTTCCTGCACATTATTGCCCCTTGATCAGTGCAAGGGGATATGTGTTTATTGAATGTGACCATTCCAACCCCCCCCCCCCCCTTGATCCAGTCCCACTTGTGAACTTCTGAGATTGTTGATCTGCCGGCCGTTTTGTTCCCTCCATAGAGCGGGGGGAGGGGTACTGTTGGGCGAAAAGACGAATCGCCGGCTGGCATTGGGCCTGCTCACGTGATGGCAGTTGACTGATTAACCTGTATACCTCCCCGAAAATGCCACAGGCGCACTTCTGATTAAAGTTCAGACAGCCATCTATCATTTGCTGCCTACATCTCCCTGTGTCCTCACTGTAAAATGGATGTGATTCTCAAAATGTAATATTGTTTGCTTCGGGAACCATTTGCATTTTGCCATCATGTGCACCGACAGGCGCAGAGAGAAAATCCAGTTGAGAGAAGTAATGGGTTTACCCCACACCCCTGCCGCACGTGCGCAGACGCACACGTTAAAAACCAGGTTTTCCTATTTTTGCATCCGTTTCTTGTGTGTTTGCGTGTGGCCTCCATACCGCGTTCATGTAACATGACTTGTGTGCACATGTGATCCTCACCTTCTTTGACACTCTTTGCCCGGATCTCTTTGCTGTCGTAAAAGTGCTCACTAGTGGCAGTTGTGCATTGTCGAATCTCCAGCGAAATGGGCTGTGTTTGCCATATCCTTGCAACCTGCTTTTAGCACCTCTCTCGCAATAAGGTTGCACGTATATTGGGAGCATTTCTCAAATCGGTGGGGGGAGAAGGGGCGAGGCTAAAGGGAAGCACTCGGTGTCCCTCTTACTTATGCAAAAAATGTGGCACTTTAAAGGACTAGCGACACTCATAGGCATAGAGGCATGTGCCCTTTCTCTGATGTCATTAATGGAAGTGGTTCGTTCCGTCATCGCCCCCTAAACACATTCACGTCTCATTTTTTCGCTCATCCCATCGTTGACTCCATCCCTTTACATATTGTGTAACGGGCTCTGAACTGAAGGGTTGCTTTTAGTTCTTCTTTCCTCCACGTCTTCACGCACTTGAGTCCCTCTACGGCTGCTGTAGGAATGAGGTCATTGTCTGCGTGAAAATGCTTCTCTTTAATGGTTTCGCCCCCTCCCCTCTGTTAATCAGTAAATTCAAACAAATGCACGGCAGCTCCACAAACACCCGGCCGTAGTCGCTTTCGCCCCTTCTGATCGTCTGTATGGTGACCTTCAGAAGTCCTCCGTTTTCCTTCTGTTTCATATGTTCATTTATGATGCTGACGTCTGTTAGTAAACGGCGACACAGTTGAGTGTTTTTGTCGGCAGCCTTCTTTCGACCGGCTGCGTCGGACTGCTTAACGTGTGGACTTGACACAGTCAACGTTGGCGACAGCATAATGAATCAACACGCGAGCTATTAACATTATACACAGTCCATGTGGAAAAAGCCAAAATTAAATACAAGAACAGACGAAAAAAAAAGGGCCTTGCAGCATCGATCCAGGGGAAAATGACCTCTCGGGGTCCAAGGCCAACACCCTCTGGGCACACTAACCTTATACAAGGATCCAGTGGGGCAGCTGTTATCTTTTCACTTGTCCTGTTTTTGACACCACCCATAGGAAAAGAGTGTGAGCGTTGTGTGCGTGCATGCAAGGTTAGCAGTGGTGACCTGTTGGTTTGAATGGAAGATGGAGAAGCCCCGTGTTTTGTGGTGCTCTGTGTATGTATCCCTCAGCGAGCGAGCACACACACACACACACACACACACACACACACACACACACACACACACACACACACACACACACACACACACACACACAGGCTAGGGACTGCACTGAGCCCACGGGGACTCCACGACTGGGTCCCCTCCAGTCATATGGGTGGACTTATCAGCCATCCGCGCAAGAGATGCGGGGGTGATTAATGAAGGGGCCAGCCTATATTGCATTATCTGCTCCCTGATTGATTGATTTAATCTGGGTAATTGTGTGAGAGATGTGGCGACGAACAGCGTGCAGGAGGCCTCCGATACGCTGTAGTGCCAGATCCCAACCCCCTTGCCAAGGCCTGGGGGTGGGGCTTTGGGGTGCTGTCAAGGTCAGCTCATGCCTGGAAAAGCCCTCCTTTTTTGTACACTGAGATGGTCCTAATAGTTAAGATGTGTCAGGAGTGAGGCTTGCAGTCACCCACTCTTCCTCTGGGACCAGACTCCCATCCCCCTCATCCCCGCTCTCGGACACCAGGGAGCCAGTTGCTCTAACCCCTCATGAAAACATCTATTCCCAGCAAGACATGCATAATATTCCTTTCCTGTGCACGTTTCATGTGTGTGTAAGAGCTAGAAGTTTAATCTTTGTCATGTTTGTAGCCGTGAAATAATGCTGTAGCAGTAATCAGTCTTTTGCTATGTAGAAAGAGGGTGGTTTTTACACCTCCTTGGTATAGCGCCATATACTCAGAAGGGGGGGGGGGAGGGTGCTTACATTCACTGTGGAGCTGCTGTCAGGTTACATTGCCTTCCCAGGAACTGATATCTGTCTTTTTTTCTTCTCTTCCCCTTCTGTCAAGGGAGAAGAATCTGAGCTGCCCATGTGATGGGAAGGTGTGTTAATATGTGAGCATAGTATGTGTATGGAGAACTCTGAGGGTGTGTGTGTGTGTGTGTGTGTGTGTGTGTGTGTGTGTGTGTGTACGCACGCATGCAGTCTATGAGTGAGCGCAGCGGAGAGTGGAAACTGTTAACAAGGCTCCCTGGTGTAGTGCCTCTTCCTGTCTGGCTCGGCCTGCCTTCTTGTTTAGAGATTGAAATAAAAACAAAGCTGAAACTGGGAGCGACAGGGCTGGGCTGATCAGATAAAATGCCATTTCATCATCCCGTGTTTCTGCCCCCCCCGCTTCGCCCCATCTTCTCCGGTTTCACTGGACTTTCGTTCTCGAGTGCACGTGTAGACGTACTGGGCCCTTTTAAGATCCTGACCGCAGCAGCTCCTGCAAAGAGGGCTGCGGTGATGGGCTCTGCTGCTCTCCCATTGGAGAGGACACACACCTTCATTTCTGTCGGACCTGAATGAATTGGACCAAAGTGGCCACGTGCTGCTTTCTAGTGCAGGTAGATCCAAAAGTGGAACGTGGAGCTTTGACGATCTCCACTTTGTTTGCGCAAAGCGTTCCAGCCTCCTGCCCGCTGACTGCTTCAGGAGGTGAGGCCGTGTCGTGTGTCTCTACCCTCACAGGAGCGGCAGGAGATGTGGAATAAATCTCCCAGGGAGGACTGCGCACTGGAGTTAAATGGCTTTCGCAGTGGGCCACGGGTTACATGCGCCGGGGCCAAGCGGCTCGCTGCTTATTCTTGTGCCAGCATGTTTCCACGCGGGTGTTGGGGCGGTGCACACCGGGGTCGGAGACGTGGGACGCGGTGCAGGGGCCATGGCAGCTGGAGGTTATGTAGGAGTGTGCTGTGTTTCTTCCAGTTCCCATCTGAGTTGCATCAGTAGTAAAATCTTACTTTTTTATTTAATAGTTTTAACTGACACTTTTTTTTCCAACGCAACTCAATGTTAAACTACTTACAGTGATTCACCTGATATTACAGTTGGATCGTGTTTACTGGAGCAATTCAAGACAAGTACTATGCTTCAGTAGTGTGGATCAAACTCCCAACTGAAAGTCAAGGGAGTTTTTCTTTTTAAAAAAAAAACCTCTGGGGGTTCATGTACCAGTGGCTGTCCACCCCTCTTTGCCATTCTAGATTAAAAAAAAGTGAATTACAACTAATAATAGCATTCTAGCTGAGTGCTAACTTGATGTTTTTGATTGTAATATTTTCGTAATCATTTTTTTTCCAGTTTTCTGTTCTGGGCCATTGGAACTATGGGATATGTAGTTGTTTTTACCACAAGAAATTAAGCAGTCTTAATTTTTTTCCCCCCATTCTTATCAGAAATACTGTACAAGAACAAAAAGTGCTATAGGAAGAAACAATATACAGAAGAGCTGAAATCAATACACACCTCGGAAGTCCTTGGTACTTTTATATTCCTTTCGTCTCTTGTAATCACTGTCATGAGAATCCACCGGGATATCTGGTGGACGTTGAATGCGTTGTGTTGTCTACTTTCTGGGGGTGGCTCTGTTGAGCTTTGTGCGAGGGCAAGGGTGGTGCCGGGTCCCGAGCAGTAAATGGACATGCGTGCAGGTGTATGCACAGGAAATGCATGCTCGAGAGGAATAATATTGCTGACTCACAGTCTGAGATGCCGCTCAATCAGTTGCGCAATCCATGCTCATCGACCGCACGGCCCCCCAGGAATGAAGAGCAGCTCATCGAAAAGCTCTGATCAATGATTTTTCACCTTCCGGCTGCAGAGGGTGAAAGGTTCTCCCCTTCCTCCGCACCACAGAGGGACACTGCATGCAAACAGCCAGGTGTGTGGTTAACGGTTGCCTTACCAACGTTCTCGATCATAGCGCAACACCATGTGCATGTGAAGATGACCAAGTGTGTTTTTTCCTTCCCAGTGTAAAGTGTATGTGTGAGATTTCTCTCAGTGGTGACATCAACATTAGAGGATGTTATTATTGTCCTTGCCCACCCAGCCCCCCCCCCGATTAATGTCTTTCACCCGTGCTGGGTACAACGGTCTCAAACACAGCAGGGGCATGACTAATTTGTCATCTTAACTCTCTTTAATATTAATGAACTGCTGTGGGATTGTTATCTCAAGTTTTCCGCTCCGTTTTTCTTTGCTCCTTGAACAAACAAAATGGAGATGCAGCGAAGCAGCATGGGTCGCTTTATCTCACCATCTCCACAGAGCTTTCGCGGATGTCCTTTCCCTTTTCCGGTGGAGCCTCCCCCCCCCCCCCGCACACCATCGCTGAGTCATATCGTAGTAGTGCCAGCTAAGCTGATGACCCTAATTGCAATCATCATTATGACGATTGCTGATCAGGTGGTTTGCATTTCTGTGTGTGCTGTACCTGTTTGGGCTGAGCACTGTAGGGCCTCTTCTCAAACCTGGAGCAGTACAGACCGTATAATATATGCATACATGGGAAGGGAAGGGTGCTGGGTGGCAGGAGCGAGTGGCAAGTATGAGATGTGTGTGTCTTGTCTGTATGAGACTGATGGAAAACATGCTACACAGTAACCAAAAAGGGCAGATTGTGCAGCGATTAGGGTTCGAGCTGACTCATCCTGCCCCAAACCCCATACTGCTCAGACCCTCCGCTTTAGCCCATGTGACGTCGCAAACAGGACACAGACCGAGGGGGTTCTCGCCACACTAGCGTGGACTTCAGACAGAGTGGTTCTCGCCGTGAAGCCCGGTTTAAGGTATGACCTGTATGCTTCGTACTTTCTCAACATACATTTTCCATATTGATCGCAATTTTTCCTTTAGTTTTACGGATGCTTTTCTCCAAAGCAGTTTACGGTGCAAAGGTACATTCGGCGATTTTCTCATTTATACATCGATAGTTTTTACTGGGACAGTTTTAGGGACTGTTCCTAGGGATTTTGTTCTAGGCTGCTGCAGCACGAGGTGGGCTTTGAACCCAGATCCTTTGAGTCTAACCGTTGCGCTACCTGCTGATTTACAAGCTGTATCGTGTGTCTTGGGAAACGTACCTTTAAACATTGTTCTTAATGGCTGTTTTATTTTTTCACCGCTATTTAGTACATCTTAATAAACTTCTAGGTAGTGCAGTTCTCCCCGGTGTGAGTATCAGAAGGCACGTTGAATTGTGGCCAGTTCAGAAGAGCAGCATTAGCATGAGTGTAGCAGCAGCTGAGTAACATGTTATAAGAAGCACTGTTTTTGTCCAAAATGTTAGCTTTCTCACTGAGAATTAATCTTAAAAAGAAAAACAGTTTGTTGGGTGATGATTTGGTGGGGCTAAAATGGCAACCCGAAGAGCGACGCCTCTTTGCCATGCCAGATCGGCTCTTTGTGAGATTGGCTGCAGACTGGAGTGGTGAAGGGGGAACTGAGCCATAAGGCAAAGCTCTCTATTTACCGGTCAGTCTACGTGCCTACCCTCACCTGTGGTCATGAACTCTGGGTAATGAAAGAATAAGATATCAGATATAAGCGGCTGGAATGAGTTTTCTCCGCAGGGCGGTGGGACTCACTCTCCGTGACAGGGTGAGGAGTTCTGCCAGCCGGGATGAATGCGGAGTAGAGCCGCTACTCCTCCGCATTGAGAGGAGCCGGTTGAGGTGGTTCGGGTATCTGGTAAGGATGGCCCCTGGGCACCTGCCTTTAGGGGTACACCAGGCACGGCCAACTGGGACGAGGCCCCGAGGTCGGCCCGGGATCCACCGGAGAGATTATATTTCCCAGTTGGCCTGGGAGCGGCTGGGGATCCTCCAGGCTGAGCTGGAAGAAGTTGCGAGGGATGGGGACGTTTGGGCTTCTGTGCTCTCCCTATTGCCACCGCGACCCTAGAAGGACAAGCAGGCAAGAAGATGGGTGAAAGGAAATTGCCAAGCTGTGTAAATGGGTAAATACTTGTAGGTAGCTTAACGTCGCAGGTCACTTTCAAGAAAGCATCAGTTAATTGAAATAACGTAAGAAGGCCTCTTGTGTGGCTTTTGCACGTGACGTTCCCTCCACCTGCCGGTGTGCCTCTGCTGGTGAGCGGGATGCTGTGGGAGCTACTCGTGACACTGTGCCGCTTGTACTCCGGACCAGCACGCGCTCTTCTTTCATTTACTGCCGAGGACACCCCAGCCGCCGCCTGCTCGTTTCTTTTTAGTTCACCATGCTCTTTTTAATCTTGTTTTTTGGTTTGTGGTCATGTGCCCATACGTTTTTTTTTTTTTTTTTCTCTTTCCTTTGTGGTCCATGTTCACATGCTGAGGACGTGAGCAATAAGTGGTGCATGCATTTAGAAAGCCGAGTCCTATTCTGTCTTTGTTCCTCCCCACTGACATCCGTCCGTTTGCCTGTTTTTGTGGCCACCTTTTCACAGAGCTGTCCTCACGAATCTTATTTTCCAGTCCCGTGTTGCTCTGCAACTGTGCCTAAGTTGAAGCTGGAGCAGCAGGACTACAGAAATACCTTGTGTAACCCCAACTGTGCAGCCAGCCTGCACAGTGAGCCCCACCTCCCAACCCTTCCACGTCCTGTAATTGAATTCATTTTAATTGCCGGCCCTGAATCCCCTCCAAGACCTAAGGACACCCGTAAACAAGTGCTAAAATGGGTCTTCTGTAATACATGTGACATTTAGCTTGGCAAGCGGGAGAGTTTTCAGAGAGGGGGTAGAACACAGCAAAAGGGTCGGGGAGACGGTTGGGCCAACGTTTTCTGGCCGATGACTTTTGGAGAAGCAGATTTATCAGAATGTGGTTTCTGTGTCTTTGAATGTTTCACATCAGGGAAAGGACATGATGAGAGATGCTTTTTAGAGTCTTTCTCCAACCCACTGCATTATATGTTTGCTCCCAGGTTATAGGACGTGGGTGAAAATGAGAGAACGACAAGGAATGGGAAGATCATGCTGGATGATTCCTGCACATCTTTGTGTATAATCTACTACAGTGAGTGAGCTTGAGTCTCCTTCCAGGGGTCAGTTCTGTGTGCTCATTTTCAGTTGACAGGTTTTTACATTTACAGTTATTCATTTAACAGATGCTTTTCTCCAAAGTGACATACATCTCACAGAAAATACAATGTGTGCATCACATCAGCGTAAAGAGACTTATACGCAGGCGCATGATTCTACAGCAGTTAGTTTTACTTTCCACCCTATGAACCAGTGTACATCACCTGAGTACCTGAAAAAAGGTTGGTCCAAGTAATTCCTAATTGCATTCCTCTTAATTTTTTTTAAAAACATTTACATCGCACGAGTAGCTGCATGGAAGTTTATCCGCTATTCAACAGTTATGATCTCAAAGTTATAGAGCATGAGCACATTACATGAACTTAACAGATCATGGAAGAAGTGAGTCTAGAAGAGGTGAGTTTTAAGACTCTTCTTAAATATGGTCATTCCACCATATCGGAGCAGTTTGTGAGATGTGAAGTGGCTGCAATGGCATCCTTGTGCAAACATGTCTACCCAAAAGGACTTGGCATTTCCCACCCAGGGATGCACAGACACATGCATGTGCTTCGAGTAGCCCATCTACCCAGATGTTAAGGACCGCACTTGAGGTGGGATTGGATGAGCCCGGTGAGCTGTGCTGTGTTTCAAATCCAAATCAAATCAAATCACTTTGTCACTTCACCATAAGCACAAGTGTACAGGTGGTGAGAATCTCTGCTGCGTTCTCTGCGGCTGTGATGCATAAGTTGCAAGTATACAGATCGCAGATATACACAACGTAATGCTGAGATTGCATCACCCAGGTACTGGGTGTCAGAACCTTGGGCCATTACACAGCTAGCTTCACCTTAGTGAGGGTTGCGAGGATATTGTAGGTTGTTCGTCTTGCAGTAGAGTCTGAAGCGAGCTGTTTTTCCCCCGCATCAATTCCCCCGTCTTTTAGAGTTAAAGTTTGCAGAAAGATCACCATAGTGGAACACGCTCCCATCACGTCTTTTCCCTATATGACATCTGACACATTCATTTAGTTCATACTTTTTCCCCAAATTGACATTTAAAGTTACACACACACGCAATGTCTACAACCACTTGGCCCGAGTGGGGTCGTGGTGAGCCGGAGCGTAACCCGGCAACGCAGAGCGCAAGGCCGGAGGGGGAGGGGACACGCCCCGGACGGGACGCCAGTCCGCCGCAAGACACCCCAAGCAGGACTCGAGCCCCAAACCTACCCTTATAAAGTTACGCCTCACGATTATTTTACCCCCTCTCAGGGTCAGTTCCTTCATCAAGTCTTCTGCAGAAGGAAGTGGTATTTGAATCTGGGTTCTTTCAGTGGAGGGTGGCAGCTCTGGCCATCTGCTGCTCTATTACACTTTCAGTAATTTGCAGTTGTACCAAAGAAAACGAAGTCTGAGAATACACAACTTGACAGATTAAAGTTAAATAGCTTTAACTTTTTTGCTGCATGGTCATTGTCTTCTGTAACTTCATCTAATACAGTTTAGTCTATTTCTGGCCTCAGCCAAGAGAGTGAAAGCAGGTTAAAAACAGCCACGGTCATTTGGAGTTTGAGTTGTACTTGGAAGATTCATCGTGTGTGTGTGTGTGTGTGTGTGTGTGTGTGTGTGTGTGTGTGTGTGTGTGTGTGTGTGTGTGTGTGTGTGCTTATTGGTGATAAAGCACTGCACTCTAACAATCATAGATAGTAAACTTGTGGGTTTCCACACTCGCGTGTGTTGCGCTCCAGCAGAGTGACAGGGCCGTGCCGCAAGACGGGATTGATCGAGCGGGCCAAAGCAGGGCCTCTCGCTGGCACTGTGAGCTGCATGGGTCCCCAGCGCAGTGGAGAGCTGTTGTCCTCTTCCTGGGAGTGATAAATAGCTTGAGTTACAGCAGGCTGGGGGAGGGAGTCAGACCCTCCGCTCACCCGTTTTTAAAAGACTCTTTATCACTACCAGCCAGAAACAGATGGGAGCTCTCCAATCACAGCCCCATAGATCCCCACAAAAGCCGGCTAGACCGTGCGTGTCTGTTTCTCACATACAGCTGGACTCTTGCAAAGTGCGGTGATGCGGCCTTTGACTCTTCCATGGTCGCACTTTTTTGCTGGGCTCCTGCCTTGTTGCCCTCCTGCCACGGATGCTACTACAGGTGAGATGTTCATGGGCACGTGTGTGTGTCCATGCGTGCATCAGAACTGCGTGCCTGGACAGCCTTACTTTGTACCCTATGTCTTCAGTGTTCCGTGATGGCAACAGCTGTAGGATCTGTCACGTGGAAAGCTGTTCTAGTCGTCCTCGTAAGGATGCTGAAGGGCTACCTTCTCCTGCTAGTGCCTCCGAAAGACACATGGGGAACTCTGGGGAAGAATTAATCCTTTGTGTCTAAGGGGAAAGAACAACAATCCTCAGGCTCTAGGAGTATGTCTCAGACCCTGTGAAGGAACCTCTTTCCCCCTCCTTCTTAAGAGGCAGCAGTAGCAATGCTCACCACCATCTACCTGCCCGTTGTCCACCTATCTCTCGCCTTGTTTCCCCTCTCCTTATCTCACTTTCCCGTCCTTCCTCTGAGCTCTGTCCCTCCCCTGCGTCTCCCTCCATGCCGCTCGATCCATTTTTAATATGAAGCAATATCCCTTCCCTTGCCCAGCTGTGTAAACAGTGCGAGTGTCCACATGTTTCTGCCGAGGCATAGAAGCGCTCAACAGCCCGAGGAGCAGAAGCTGCGCGGACCACGATCGTCAACAGCCCCCATTTCTGAGTTTTTTCGATGCTGTGCCTCTGTCTGTGTCTTTGCGTGTGCACGCACATGCACACACATTGTCGAGAGGGGGCGCGTGTGTGTGTGTGTGTGTGTGTGTGTGTGTGTGTGTGTGTGTGTGTGTGTGTGTGTGTGTGTATATACGCGTGCACACTCCCTCTATAAACATAGCCTTGGGATTGTCGACCTTGCTAAATGAGCCAGATAGCACTGCATCGCGGTTTGTCTCCAGTTCCTTCGGCCCAAAAAGGACACTTAATCAGTCTGCTTCTCCATCTTCATATGTTTGTAAAGGCACATCCACAAAAACAACTGAAATAGTTCTAAAAAGTAGTAGGGTGGCAGAGTGCGCTGCTAGTTAGGACCACAGACTGGTCCGTGAGGGTTTCTGCTCCACGGATGGATGGATGGATGGTTAAAAGTAACAGTAATGAGCAAAGTGACAGTAATTCCAGTAGAAATACAAATTATGCTTAAGTGAAAACTGGTAAATTGAACACGTGCCACCTCTCTCGCCCCGCTGCTGCGTTCGCGTGCCGAGTCCTGCGGCGGCGAAGCTTACAGGTGGAGGAAGCAGGAGGCGCTCCGTTCGGAGGGTCCCCTTGCTCCCTGGCTGTAGCGCTTACCCTCGGGCCCGCGTTCGCAGGTGCGTGCTCGCTGGCATTTGAGATAATTAAAGGGTGACCTTTTTTTGATGGAAGCAGAAATGTCAGAGCCCGTCCTCAGCGAATGTGTGGAATTGCCTCGAGCGGGCCTCAGCGCCGTGTTGGGGGGTCCCTGACCTCGCCCCCCCCCCCAAGGTGTCCCCATCCACACCTGTATGTTGGCTCGCCTGCAGTGTGGACAGGATGTCTAGGTGCCCCTCCTTCACCTGGGGGCGGTGTGTACAGGGACATGGGACGCAACTTTTTGAGCTTACGCATGCGCGCGCCCATCAGTGTGCACACAGCTTTCCTCGATAAATATTTGAGAACCCGGTGCTGGTGCAGCCGTTGGTGTGTCCTTGACATGTGTCCTCTGCATATCGTATGCATCACATCCTCTCTCCGGACAATATTTTACATCCGCTTTAGAGAACATTTGTAGACAGTCTCATGCTGTCACGTTCCGGTTTTTGGAATATGGCTCAATCCGAGTATGAAGCGCACCCTTTATGGCTGCCCTTTATGGCTTCGCGCTCGAATTTGTCAAAGTGCCACCGAACGGCACTCGTCGAACCGGCGATGGGCTTTCCGCTGCAGCAAAGCCTCTTGCCGGGACTCGGAGACACGTCGGTTTGCGCCGATGAGCTGGAGCAGAAAGGCAGTATTTACCACGCGCATGCCTGAGCAAGGGTGCCGGCTGGCCGTGCGCGCCGCAGAGCAGTGTGTGCCTCCCTGCTTGCCGTAGCTGACAGTGACCTCTTTATTTGTACTTGTTTGCCGTTCCCTACAGACGCTCTTTGAAAGCACGGGCTGCCCCCCCGGCCTCCAGTTGGTGGTTTTCGATTATTTATTTAGCATCGGCTGTCAGTTTGCATTAAGTCATGCCCCCTTACCCCTCTCCCCCTCCACCCGCCCCGGACCCTGCTATGTCTGTGGAACAAATACAGAGAAGGGGGGGTCTGCCCCGAGAGCTTATTTAGAAAACAACGGTGCAAACAGATAATGTAATACACACACACACACACACCATCAAGGGATCCCTCACACTATGGGCAGTTTGAAAGGGAGCCGCAGCGATGGGTGCTGTACACTGCAGAGGTACAGTAACCTACATGGCACATTACAAGATGTACCTTTGACAGCCCTCTGCCCTCAGCAGGTGGAGAGTGTCATCCCACCGAGGCCGCGTGTCCCTCCCCGAAGATTGCGCTCTTTTCGGCAGCGGCGTCACTCTGACCGCTGGTACGCGGCGGCAGGCCTTACGTTGATGCGTGTATTTTTACAGTGTAACAATAGGTGGTGAAGCCCGTATGCAAAGGAGGCCCAGTGAGGTGTGATACAGCAGCTCCGCAATCCAGGCTGGTGCAAGAGTAAACCTGCAGAATCAAGAATTTGAGTCCAAATAAATATATAGACCCGACATCGGCTTACTGTAATTTCTTAGAAGAACAAGTACACATTTACATGTATTTATTTAGCAGATGCTTGTCTCCAAAGCGACTTCCAATGAACTTTATGTAGTGTTATCAGCCCACACACCTTATTTACCAAGGTGATTTACACTGCTAGATACACTACTTACACCGGGTCACTCATCCATACATCAGTGGAATACACTCTCTCTGTGTCACTCACACACTATGGGGGAACCTGAGCAGCATGTCTTTGGACCACACACACACACTCTCTCTCTCTCTCTCTCTCTCTTTCTCTCTCTCTCTCTCTCTCTCTCTCTCACACACACACTAGCTGAAGCTGCTTGTCCTGAGCAGGGTCACAGTGAACCGGAGCCTAACCTGGCAACACAGGCCGCAAGGCTGGAGGGGGAGGGGACACACCCAGGACGGGACACCAGTCCATCACAAGGCACTCCAAGCACGACTCGAACCCCAGACCCACTGGAGAGCGGGCAAAGGCCAAACCCACTGCACCCCCTAGGGCTACATTGCTGCCTATAAATAGTATGTAGACTGATGTGTCGGTAGGACTCCCTGGTCACTTGGTGATCAGTTAGGAAACAGTTGGTGAATATGGCGAAACAGCATCTCTCTCACTGGTCGAAGTAGTGAAGACTGCAGCAACACCAATCTTGAGCAAGTGGTGGCACTTTCTTCTTCTTTCTAATATGTTTCCAATTTATACAAACTGTAAAACTACATAAAAACTAGTTAAAGGTTGATTGTCTTCATTTAGACCATTAGAAGGAAAGTAAAGAACTTCAGTTCCATGTCGGAAGTAATTAAAAAGCCTGCATGATCCAAGTGAACTTTTGAAAATTATACCTTTTTTGCTACATGAACTTTGCCGTGGTTGGTTGAGAAGACATTATTACATACTGATTTCGTCCTCTACTGCCACTGCTGTAATTTGTCATGTTATGGATTTGTTATATTCCCCCCCCCGCCAGAATTTTTAGTTTGCATCGTAAACCGTGAATGGCCTATCATCTCATCGGAGAGGAATTTACATTTATATTTATTCATTTAGCATGCGCTTTTCCCCAAAGCGGCGTAAATCTCTGAGATAAACTAAGAAGTGCTTCACACCAGCAGGAGAGATCCATATTCAGACACACTCGCTGTGTCTCGTACCACAATATAAACCAGTATACGTTACTCAAGTAGCTGCATATGTTTTTTGTTATTAGACAGATGACATAGTACACATTTTTGGAGCCCATGTCAGAGAAGTGAGTTTTGATCCTCCTTCAATGTTGGGAGAGATTCAGCAGTTCTGAGCGATAGGGGGAGATCATTCCACCACGTTGGACCCAGAACTAAAAACCTTTCTGCTTTTGATTTTAGACCTTTTGTATGTCGGACCACCGAGAGGGCAGAGGAGGAGGAGGAGTGTAGGAGTTTGGTGGGAGTGTCATTTGCAGAAATTGAATTTCTTGCATGATCACTGTGGACAACCTCGTCCTCTGGGTCCCAAGAAAGGAAATGGCTTTTCCCCAGAGATACCCCAGATGCACAAAGCACGGCCTTTTAACTGCACGCTTCTGGAAAGCTCCTTGAGAACAGGTTCCCTGCATCCAATTGAGTTTTGTCTAGCGTTGTTCCCAGGCAGCTGTCCCACTCAATCAGTTCCCTTCCCAGATATAACAAGGACACGTGGACTGCCAGCGCAAACACACACACTCCTGGATTCCTGGACCTCTCGGGGGCATGTGGTGCCAGAGCTTCTGGAGTGCGGCTCTCTCATTTCCCTGCTGTGATTTGCGTGCATGTGTGCGTCCGTGTCCCTCTGCAGCTGTGTGTGTGTGTGTGTGTGTGTGTGTGTGTGTGTGTGTGTGTGTGTGTGTGTGTGTACGTACACCTGTCCTCATGCTTTTGGGTATAAACATCACTCATGGAGTTGTGATGCTGCCCCAGTGTTTTCCTCATCCTTTCCGCTCCAGTGGAGACGGCTCATCTGAAAGGGACGTTTGTATGTTTATATCACGGCGTCAACTTTCTGGCTTCATACATATTTAGCACGAGCTCCCGTTTCTGTTTATCATCTCATTGATATTTCACTGTCTAGCATTGAACATCCTTTTACATTATAGCCCTACCATTGTGGCGAGGCGCTGCCGCTTGACCGCCAGCCTCCCGTTCCTTGCGCGTACGTAGTCGAAAAATAAGACCGTGATCTAGCGCGCATACCTGAAAGCTGAGATACAAGCGCGTTAGTATTTTTATATTTAGCATAAATTAGTCCCACGAATAGTCACATGAAAGGCTTAGGGCTATGGAAGTTGGGCGCAGCCTCCGCTTCGAAATTCCCATGTACACAAACATACATATACAGACGGCAGCGTATGAATTAATTACAAAGTGCATCGCTATGGAAAGTGGACCTGTGGGGTTTAACCTACTTAGTATCTTGCTTAATAATTGATTAGTTAGACTCATAGCAGCAGGCGCTACAACGGCTTCCCCGCATTCGTGCTTTTCCTCCGCCTTTGATCGCTTGTGTCGTCGTCTCCCTCTCGGCCGGCTCGGCACGGCTTTCGCTCCATCACCTCCGTTGGCTTCGCTCCCCACTGACAGACGGACCTGCCCCTTCACCTTACCTGCTTACTGAACATTTACCAGGAGCTGGAAGGGGGGGGAAAAAAAACGAAATCCGTCAACGAAAACCCCGACCGCCAGCGACCCGCCGTTGTCATCTGCCCGCTTTATACTGGAAGCCAGCATGCGAAGCCTTATCCCTGCTGCGAACCGGTGAGGATCCGACCCCCTTTGCCCCCTTGTGCGCTACACCTGTGACAAGGCTGCTCAACTCCCTGTTTACATGCTGGCTCCCACAGTCGCCCACTGGTGAGCAATCCGTAGATCAATAAAAGTAAGCCAACTAATAGGTTCCTGACCCCATAAAGTGAGCTCCTGGCTTCATGGGGGTAGGAGAGTGTGTCGAGGGGGGGGGGGGGTCTTAAACTGACATGGCCTCTGGCACTGGGGAGAAATGTGTTATGTGAAGCCAGTGAAGATTTAATTAAAACACTGTGCCCAGGAGAAGTGTCTGGGACTCAAGGAGAGCTCCTGTGTTGTCTGCTGACCTTTTCCCCTGGCCCTTCGGTCACTGCCTTCACCAGCGGCTTGAAAATAGCCACTGGTTTTCCTCATTGTGTCCGTTGCAGGTTAGTGTCTGATATAAGTACAAGGTCTGCTTCCGGTGTTGCTGCTGTTATTTTTGCATTATTAACAGTTCTTCGCTCTCGTTTTTGCAAGCTGTCGAAAGAATGTAAGTAGGTGAGGAGGCGTGTTTTGGAGCAGTGGATTTTAGAAGGGACTGCTCCCGACTGCTTGAGACTGCGTGCTGCGTGTGAGGGACGCTCCCCGTGGGGGGGAGAGCGTGACGGTGGCCCTGTCCCATGGCCAGTCTTATTGGAGTCAGCTGTTAGGGTTCCACTAATGGGTGTTGATTGCTGTCAGCCGCACATGGATTCCACTGTGTTTTTATTTGCCCTCTACACTCAGTGGCTTCAGAAGACTCCGCCACCAAGTCACGTACTGCACCTTATTATTTCTTCTCTTGGTGTGTTTATCTAATAAACTTGGTTTTGTTCACGGGTTGACGGCATAACTTCTTGCGTGCGTTTTGTCGATTAAACACCATTATGTCCCATTGGCTATGGAAAAGGAGCGTGCGTTGCATCGTATCAAACCGGAATTCCTAATGGAAGCACAGCGATGAGCGAGGTTATCGTGTGTAGGTGAGGTTCTCTCAAAGACGGACAGTAAGGCTTGGAATACACACGCACACTGACTGAAACTGCTTCTCCCAAGCAGGGGTCGCGGTGAGCCGGAGCATCACCCGGCAACACAGGGCGTAAGGCAGGAGGGGGAGGGGGCACACCAAGGGCAGGACGCCAGTCCATCACAAGGCACCCCAAGCGGGACTGAAACCTCAGACTAACCGGAGAGCAGGACCCAGCCAAGCCCGCTGTGCCGCCGCCCCCCAGGCTTGGAACAGATGATGGAAAAATAAGAGAATGACCAGAAACCAAATGGGTGGACTCAATCACGATGACAGCGGAGACACATCTCTCTAGCTTATACACTCTCTTTATATGGTCATTTGCACCCTGTTCATGTGGTTGCTCAGAATCTACATTGGCTCAACAGCAGCAAAAGCAATGCTATGTTTGAAGAGTTGTACCCGATCCCACTGCACGGTCACAAAAACACATGTGGAAATGATGCACGTCACCACCTTTGTCTTGCTGTCACAGTTGTTGGGGCAGCCGGTAGCATAGTCGTTAGAGCTGCTACCTTCGGTTCGAATCTCACCTACTGCCGTAGTACCGTTGTGCAACATCCTGCCTCAGATTACAGTATGTCAGCAAAATTACCCAGCTGTATAATTGGATAAATACTTGTAAGTAGCTTAACAGTGTTAGTCATTTTGGAGGAAAGTGTCAGCTAAATGAATAAATACACGTATTAGTTGTATTTTGTCAATTTTCAGGTTCCCCAAAATCTCCTGTCTTGCGTTCTCGATCAAACGAGACTGCCTGATTTTCTTGATTCAGTTCTTATTTCATAGAAACAAATCTTGTGGAAAAATAATACCAAAAAGAGTCTGCTGGCAGCGTGGGTAAACAAACAATTTCCTGGTTTGGCCGCTGAGTCACGGCCGGATTTCCCGTCTTGCTGTTGGCGGCGCTGCCTACGGAGCTGGCCGCTTGCACCTCTTTCTGATTGCGCAGAGGCGGGAAGTTCGCTTGAAAAATCAGCTTTGAGCCTTTCGTGTCCAGGTGCGCCTGGGCACGAAGGAGTGATCAACGCAGCCTGGTTTGTGTGACTCTTCGTTCCCTCGCTGGCGGGATGGCGCATCTCCGTGGCAGTGGGTGCGTACGTAGAGGTCATCATCGTTAAAGCTCCAGTCTGGGCTCTTCTCTGTGGTGTCCCATTCTGGGTAGAAGGACCCTTTCCAGCAGCCCCAGCAGCACATATCTGAGCCCAGTCTTCGGTCTGTGAGCTCAAAGCGTTAAGTTTGCCCGAGTCTTTGTGTTCGGCATCCTTATCCTCAGCCCTGGCATTGTGTGCGAAGGTAACTGAAAGGAACTGAAAGAAGGGCACGAAGGGCACTTGACAGCAGTAATTGAGTTATTGAGAAATGGCATGGAAACGTTGGCTGTCAGACCCCGGCAATGAGATCTCCAGCGCGCGGAACAGTGCAGCGTGTGTGCGTCTGTTTGGACACCTGCACCGGCTTAGTCCCCGAAAGGGAAAATGCACATTTAGCGGTGATCCCGGAGTTCTTAACTTTTTTCTTTCCCATCCCTTCACTTAGCAGATGCTTTTCTCCAAAGCAAAGTTACTACGTCACTTAACCGACACCTTTATCCACGGTGGATTAGTGTTCAATACGCTATTGTCACCACACACCACAGTCATTCAGCCTTTTATGTACAGTATGAGAGCAGCGTAACGCACGCACGCACACACACACACACATGCGCGGTGGTGCTACGGGCGGTTTAGCCGCTCGTTCACCTGAAACGCATGTCCGTGGACCGTGGAAGTAACCTGGAGGAAATCCATGTGAACCCATGTCCGTTCACACAGCCTACACTGTGCCACAGTGTAAGGCTGCAGGGGGTAACAGTAAATAGGGGGACGGGTTTCTGATCCCACTGTAATTCCACAGTATGGTTTCCTAACATGTTCACATGAGCTAGCAGTGGCAGGATGCTGACCCTTCCACGTGTGAACACGGCAAGGCGGAATCTAAAGTCTCCAACGGACACCTTCGTCCCAAACGCTTCGCGCATTTCGCACTTAGCATACCTTCTTTTAGCTGATGCCTTTGTCCAAGGTGACTTTGTCTATCACTAATAACTTTACACTGATTTACCCATTATGCATCAGGAAGTGGAATCAAACCCACGATGTTCAGATTGCAAGGCGATGACTCTAACTGCTGTGCCACCTGGTGGCCCAGTCATACCCTTTTGTACAATTGAGGTTGAGGGTACAACCTGTATGGACTCCCTCCATGCGAAGGGTTATTTTTTACATGACTTAGTACTTAAGGGCTTAAATGTTCTGTTTTTTTGGTTTGAAAAAAACATTTTAAATCGAATAAATACAAACACCGAAACCGCTTGTCCCGAGCGGGGTCACGGTGAACCGGAGCCTAACCCGGCAACACAGGACGCAAGGCTGGAGGGGGAGGGGACGCACCCAGGACGGGACGCCAGTCCATAGCAAGGCACCCCAAGCGGGACTTGAACCCCAGACCCACCAGAGAGCAGGCACAGGTCTAGCTTGTCTAGCAGCTTTCTGGTGGCAGGTTTGTATCTTTAACTTGTGGACTAACTACTGCACTGTGTACAGGTGAGCTAGAGCTGCATTTATGGTGCAAAGTGTCCAAATAAATTTGCAGCTTGTATGCAGGACACGGTAACGACCTGTCATTTACATACTTTACATCGCAGTAATGAGCACCTCGATGCAGGATGCGTAGCCTCCTCTCTATAGGAGAGCCGGCTGACCACGTGCCAGTGGTCCACGCCGCAGGGCAGCCCCGTGAGAGCACAATAAAGACCGGAAGCCATGCGGGATGGGGCTTCCGCTACATCCCTCGCACCCTGGGCCCTGCTCGTGGGTCTGAAGAGCACCTGGCCTGTGGGCCGGAGCAGCGAACGTTCCTCTGCCCACGGTCACAAAACGTTTGTTGGCCCGTGTTTTCTGTGAATGTGTCTCCGTGTGTGTGTGTGTGTGTGTGTGTGTGTGTGTGTGTGTGTGTGTGTGTGTGTGTGCATGCATGCGCTGACGAGAGAGTGTGAGTGAGAGAGTAAGATAAATTATGGCTGTTTGAAAATGCACACCCCTACATGAATCACGCTGTTAATTGTGTGTTCCCTGGTGCTTTAGGAAAGGCCTCTGGGATCTTCGGTGCTATAATTAATGAAGAATGTATCCTTTCATTTCTTGTTTTCCTTTTTGTCTTGCTTACTTTTTCCCACAGTTTTTTTTTTCTCCGCTACAACAATGGTAACGAACGTGCTTCTCCGCAGCTCCGGCAAACGGCATCGAGAACCGTTTGCCGCATTTATCTGCTCTCTGTTAAATGAAACGAAAACGAGCAAGACCTGTCATTTTATGCTCACGACATGCTATGATTTTTTTTAAAAATTTTTTGTTTTATTATATGTGTATAATGAAGAAAGGGGAGGTTTTTGTGTCGTGAGAAATATTGCGGTTAATTACGCTGCTGAAAAGTGTTGATCGGTGTTTTTCCACGTTAGAAATCGGCGCGATGACTTTGATTCTGAATGGTGTTTCCTCTCGTTCAGCACACGGACGTCGCTGGGACCCAGCTGATGCGAGCGCGGCCTCCGAGACCATCATGTGACCTCTGACACGTAGCCGCTCCCGCCCGTGAGTGCGCCACACAGCTTGTAAGGAGCTTTTTTTTTTTTTTCTTCCCGGGGACCCTTGACCACCGCCCTGAGCAAGGCAGCCGCATGGGTGGAACTTGTTGACCGGACTCGCGGCCCACCCTCTCCAGCTCCCCACGACTCGTTGGATTTCTGTCGCCCCTCTCCTCACGGAGTCCTCTGCAGACAGGCCACTTTAGCTCTGCGCACCGGGAGTGGTGAAGGAAGGCCAGCTCCAGGGGCCTCTCGGTAGGTGTCCCCCAGGCCTGGACACGGCGCGGAGCTCGTCCCTCAAGGATCGGCACACCGACGCCCAGCAGACTCGTAACTGTGACAGAGGAGCCCCCCGCTGCCGCGGTACGGCCATACTACCGTATGGGAAGCTAAAGGAGGCCCCGTGACAAAGCCCTCCTTACCTCGTCCGTGATCATCCGTTGACAGTGGATTGAACACCGTACTTGCTGCGGCTATGGCTGGCAAGGGCAATTCGGGCCCGCACCTCAACGGCTTCCCCGTGCCTCATTACTCCTACTTCTTCCCCCATGTTCTGGGGGGGCTGTCCCCGCCCACAATACCGGGGCTGCCCGTTAGCGGCTACAGCACACCATCCCCAGCCAGTAAGTACCTGTTCGCATCCTCGATTCCCTCCGCCACCTTCTCGGCCGGCTTGCTCGTGGGAGGGTTTCCTTCACAGCTCGGGAGATTGCATCATGCCTTTGCGCTGGAGGTTGAATCTTAATTTAGTGTGCTTGTTTAAGGGTGAGCTTTGATCTGATATGTAGAATAATACTTGACATCACTGACAGCGACGATTCCAGAGCGCATTCCTTGAAGGTGCAGCGATCCCAGTGTCCTGTGGGATTTCAACCAGCGTTCATCTGGTTCGGGCTGCAGGGCTCTAGCATAGCTTTGAGCCAAACATATGTTGGTGAAATCGGGAAGGTCATCCTTCAGTGGAGAAACACAGTGCTTTCCCACATCGCGGCAGCCCATGCTCTTTCTGCCTTTGAGAAGCGTCGGCGCTGCCGTTGGCCTTGAGAGCAACACACGTGAGCGACTCGGTGGGGAAAATGTGTTCACTGCGTTTTCGGTTTAAAACGCGAAAATGAAATTTTTAATTGACTGGCCAGTTCCTCACTCATCCCGCAGCTGTGACCCTTTCGTTCGTTGGCACACGTGTCTGAAAGTGCACCGCTGACGTTGGGAAGAAATGATTGCCGTTCATTTTCTTGTGCTTGCGGGAGGCCTGTGTTTGGTCGGAGTGAAAAAATGACACCGGTGCGACTCTCAGGGGGAGAGGAGACGGGGTGGGGGGTGTGCTGCCCCTGAAAAATCAGACTGCATCTTCTCTGTGTACTTTTCTTGCTTATTAATGCAGAGAAAAAAGAGGCAATAGATTAAAAAAAAAAAAAAAAAAAAAAAAAAAATACCGGTCCTCAAATGTGCCCAGACACCTTTAGACTTTGTGCACAGCTCCACTATCCAATGGAATGCGCTTATGGAAAATGGCATGCTTTTTTTTTCTTCTTTTTTTTTCTTTTTTTACCCACAATGCACTGTGAGAGGCATGCTGTGTCCTCCCATTAACTTGGTTGGTTAGTTAAGGTTCTGCACAGACAAGCTGCAGTTTGTTAAAAATGTGGCGCCTCTGAGCAGCAGTTGCTCTGGGACCGCAGTGTTTTGCTTTGTAGTGTTTATGTCCCTGGGCCAGGGAAGACTTCCAGCGGTGCATCTCATGGGATTTATGTTGAATTGAGGTTGCTGGGAAGTCATTTGGATGGGTAGGTGGGTGGGGAGTGTAAAGTCACCGTTATTCTGCTTCTC
This sequence comes from Scleropages formosus, assembly GCF_900964775.1. Lineage (NCBI taxonomy): Eukaryota > Metazoa > Chordata > Actinopteri > Osteoglossiformes > Osteoglossidae > Scleropages > Scleropages formosus. The sequence goes on along the minus strand of NC_041830.1, from coordinate 5,094,377 downwards.
TTAACCCTCTTCACACTTGGCTTTCACTTGTTGTTCAAGCTCCGCATTAGGGGGTGGGTGTGTGTGTGTGTGTGTGTGTGTGTGTGTGTGTGTGTGTGGGCTTGAGGCCTTGCAGAGTTACAGGTGCACGCTGACGAGTAAGAACGCACTGGCCGTCCTCGAATTATGATGGAGTGCGGTTCCGACAACGTTGCCATAAATTTACTTTGTAAATGTCTTCGTACTTTATTGTATAAACCGTACGGATATGTGTTTCTGAGGTTTGTTAATTTGTTCACATTACTTCATTTAGCAGATGCTTTTCTCCAACGCAACATTCAACAAACTCTATGTAGTGTTATGAGCCCACACACCTTATTCACCGCAGTGACTTACACTGCTAGATACACTACTTACACTGGGTCACTCATCCATACATCAGTGGAACACACTCTCTCTGTCACTCACACACTACGGGTGAACAGCATGTCTTCGGACTGTGGGAGGAAACCAGAGCACCCGGAGGAAACCCACGCAGACACAGGGAGAACATGCAGACTCCCCACAGAGTGAGCGGGGATTGAACCTACGTCCTCTCGCACCACCCAGGTGCTGTGAGACATGTAAACAATATACACAAGTAACATACACAGATGTTATACTGTATAAAAGGCCCTTGTTATGTTTTTCACTAATTTCACCCATTATTCATGTTAAAACAACACTGATTTAGGGTAATAAAATGCAGTACATTGTTATATGTTCGTACTGCACTGTTTTCCCTTTAGTTTGTTTTCTTTTGCATATTTTCTCCGCTACCAGAATACTCACGTTTCACTTGCTAGCCATTTAAAAAAAAAAAAAGTAACTTGAATGGCATCACACAGTAAATGTAGTAGGCAGCACGGTGGCACAGCAAGTAGCGCTGCTGTCGCGAGAGAATGTGGGTTCGATCCCTGCTCAGTCTGTGTGGAGTTTGCATGTCCTCCCCGTGTCTGCGTGGGTTTCTTCCGGGTGCTCTGGTTTCCTCCCACACTCCAAAGACATGCTGTTCAGGTTCACCCATAGTGTGAGTGACAGAGTGTGTGTTATACTGATGTATGGATGAGTGACCCAGTGTAAGTAGTGTATCTAGCAGTGTAAGTCACCATGGTGAATAAGGTGTGTGGGCTCATAACACTACATAGAGTTCATTGGAAGTTGCTTTGGAGAAAAGCGTCTGCTAAGTGAATAAATGTAGTAGAAATAGAACAATGTTTTTGTAATGAAATGCAGTCTGTAACATATATACTGACTGAGTGTATGAAATCTGTGGCCTGCCAACATTATCGTAAAACAAATGGAGCAGTCCTCGTTAGGTGTTTCAACCAGAGATGGGAAAATGAAGTAATTAGGTTGATGTCCAAGTCATCAGTAGCATGTAGTTTTGAGGCTTAATACGCCTTTTACGTGTGATTTGCAGTGGTGTTCTTTGATTAGTAAGGTTTGAACAAGCCGTAATTTGTCTGCAGTTATTGTCCATCAGTCGAGTTGTTAGATATTTTCAGGAATGTAACAAGAGCACGTTTGTGTCAGTGATGTGAACACGTACTTGGTGGCTTCCGCTTTGCTCCGAGTGCCTCTATGATGCTTCATGTCGAACACACTTGTAGCACCTCTGAGAGAGACCTGTAACTCAACACGTGCTGCTTAATTTCTTCCCCGAAGCTCCTCGGCTGCGGGCCCGTAGCGAAAAAGAAGCAAAGCGACACGCGAAGGAGCAGCTGTACAAAAATTAGCCGGGCGCGCGTGCCGTTGCTCTCCGGGGGGGGGGCGATGGGACGAGAGTCCCCGGTGCTGTCAGCTCAAAGGGATCGTGGAGAAGAGCATTGCTTCACAAGGAGGACCTGCAGCGTTTGCCTCGTCTTTTTATTATTTTGTATGTATTTTTTTTTATTTATTTATTATTTTTTTTTATTAATTTAAATTTCTCCCCCTTCCTCCACTCATTAGGCTTCAGCACACAGGCAGAGCCTGCACTGCAGAACGTTGCGGCCCCCATTAGAAAGCCTCTGGTTTCTCCGAAACGTTATCCCAGCGAGCGCAGCACGTGGTGCACACATCCACCCAGCTGTGGAGCAGTGTCTGCTGGACCCCCCTGCACCCATGAGCTCTTTGTTCGGTCGCTACCTCGTGCCTCTTGTTGATCGCTGGGCCACGGGACACACTTTCTCTTCGGTACAGTCATACCTGCTGTGGTGACATCTTCCACTCTTGCTGAGTGCTAACATCTGGATGCCTCTTGTTATCCTTTTTTTTTCTATGAAATTTCATGAAATCAGCTTTTTTTAAAGCTCATTTAAATTTGGGTTGCTTAATGAGCCATTAATATGAAGAAAAGTGAAGCAATAATAAACATTTCGAGGAAAAAAAGGTATTTAGGTGTATGCGATGTGCCGGCATGACGGGGAAAAGGAATGACCCCGGACCGGGCTCCTGGGGCACCGCGCGTCTTCTCGTTGTGAAAGGTGGACTTTACAGCTGCTGCTGAGCTCTCTGCAAAATTAATGCTGATAAAACTTAATGGGTGAGTTTTAAAACAACCCGGCCAAAACTCATTAACTGCTTCAATTGCTTCGCTACGACGTTTCGGTGGGGAGCGCAATCCGCGCTCGATGATTTCGCAAGAGGCGGATTCGGTGGAGCAGGTCCCCGATCCCACACCGTGTGTACGGCTGGTATGTTGCATCACAGACACCTGGTAATGTCTCAAAATGGGCAAAAAATTAAAAAGAAATATTCAGCTTTTTTTTTTTTTTTTATTTTTTAAAAAGAAACAAAGAAAACATTCCAGCTCAAAATGCTCCGTATTAGATTTCCAGAGAAGCCAAACATTGGCAGAAAAGAGATGACAGTGAGTAGAGAGCAGTAGAAGCACTTCAATGTTTTGCGTTCAGCGTTTTGCGGTGCTCTCCAAGCTCCGAGCTGAGATTTCACACACAGATTAGGGAGGAGATTCTCAAAGAAAGGGTCCCTTCGCAGAGTTGTCCTCATGCTTGAATATGGGGGAGAGAAGGGAAGGGTCAACAGGCATGTTTGCTCCCCACGTTTCTTTTGCCGCTGGTGTTGCTTTACCACTAAAGTGCCAACTTCTAGAGCTGTTGCCTCCAGATTCGCCATGACATCACCACATCCTGCTCGGGGCGTCGACTCCTCGCACGTCCAATATCCGCACGCCAAACTGGTTTAACGCAATCGCTGCTCATCTGGAACGTCCTTACCATCACTGGAGAGCCTCTACCAGGCCAGAACCATCAAGAGAGCCATTAACATCATCAAGGACAGTAGTCATCCCCAGCACAGCCTTTTCACACCCTTACCATCAGGCAGACTCTACAGGAGTGTTAAAGCCAGAACCTCAAGGTTGAAAAACAGTTTTTACCCACAGGACATTAGTCTTGTGAACAACACCCATCCACTGCCTCTCCACCCATCACAGCAGACACAGTTCACCCTCTGAGCTTGAGAGGTGTCAACTACCCCCCCATCCCTCCTACACACACATGCACATCCACAGACTACCACACCCAGAGACCACAGACTACCTCCGCATATCTCGCGTACACAAATGCCCCCCCCCCCAACTGCGAATAGACCCAATCTACCTCTGCAGGACTTTGCACATGTACGACTGCCACGCTTAAATTGCGCACTGCACACTTTATATACGTATATAACCTCATTTCTTGGATTTTTGCACTAATAGTATTTTTTGTAAATTTCTGTTTTTCTTTCTTTGTGTTTCTCTTTCCTTATGTCCTTATTTGTCATAGGCTGCTGAGAGGATTCACAGAGTAAGAATCTCATTGTACGGTGTAACGAACTGTTTACTGTACACATGACAATAAACTCTTGAATCTAGTTTAAAAAAAAAAAAAAAAAAAACACATATAAAAGGGACTGTTTTGCCAGCTAGGGGGTGCGGTGGCGCAGTGGGTTTGGCCTGTGCCTGCTCCCTGGTGGGTCTGGGGTTCGAGTCGCACTTCGGGTGCCTTGCAGTGGACCGGCGTTCCATCCTGGGTGCGTCCCCTCCCCCTCCAGCCCTGGGCCCCGTGTTGCCGGGATAGGCTCCGGCTCTCCGTGACCCCGCTCGGAACAAGCGGCTTCAGACACTGTGTGTGTTGCCAGTACAGGGTTTGCTATAGGACAAATCAATAACCAGCTGATTACTCATACTTTAGGATCTCTGGCTGTTCCCCTGGTGTTGAGCTGCTCAGCTTCCCGATGATCACTAAATTGATTGAGTCCAGCTCCGATCCTGCCCTACACCTCAATCCGGCCCTTTTACGCACGGCTGCAGGAATGGCACTCTAGGCCGGTTTGGCACCGAATTCTTTACTTTTCTCTTCTTTTCACGTGCTTCTGTAGCGGAGCATCAGGGGGCCGCCTCTTCTCTCATCCTCAGGATGGCTTTTGCCGCCAGATTTTTCGCTCATAACCTATATCCTGTATCCGCACACCTCCTTACACGTACACTTGTGTGGGGGAAAAAGGGCTCCGTTGTTGACCATGTGCTCTATGTATTTCTGTGCTGTGTTCTCTGTGTTTGCTTTGTGTGCGTGCACACCCATTCCGCTCACCTTATGAGGACGTTCCGGGCGAAAATGGTCCCATGAAATGAAATCCTTTGTGAAGTTAGCTGCAAAAAAAAAAAAAAAAAAAAAAAGTGCAATTTTTAGTCTTTCATATGTTCTTGGGCTTTGTAGGTGTTGGGTTTCCAGCGATCGCTGCTGGAGGGAAAGTGAGCGTGAAGCCCCTACAGCGATGCAGGGTGCCGTGCGCCACTGCGTATGGGAGTGTGTGTCTGTCAGGACTCTCTCGGTGTTTACTGCGAAGGGTGGTCAGGTTCCTTCCCTTTCGCAGAGCAAACATTTCCTGTCTGTAAACACTGGAGAGCCAGGACCCAACCACTTCCTGAGCTGCATATCTCAGCCCCCCCCCCCCACCCACACACACACCACTCACACTCGTGTGGCAAACGCAGCCGGTGCAGAAAGCGTTCCCGGACGCTCGTGGCTCCAGTGCCCGCTCTGCTTCTACATGTTTGTCCCTCATCGTTGTTTCGCCACCCAGGGTTGTGCGCCATGCTTGGAGCAGCAGGGTGGGCCCAGCGACCGTGGATCGGGGGTCTTCCCTCCGGTCTGGAAAGGCTGATAGCCATCAGTGCTGCAGCACTGCCCCTCCAGCTGCGTGCCTGCCTCGTGCCCTCTCAGCGGGGTGTCTGTTTCGTTCCCAAATATCCGCATCCGTGGTAGTTTTGGAAGCGCAGCTTAGGTGCCCCGATGCGAGTAAACGGAGGGGAAACCGCGGAGGTTTGGAAACTCTTTCGGATCCGCAAATCGCCACGGCTGGATGGACGGGGGAACATTAGACACAGTGTTCGCTCGGCGGAGCTCAACGGCGCACGGTGTCAGAGACGGCCCCTCGTGTTTGGATATGAAAATGGAAGTGTGTGTGTGTTGGGGGGGATGCTGGGGTAGACTTTCAGTCAGCCTAGACAGGTGGTTTTACTCAATGTTGGTGGTCTTCAGATGGATGGCCCAAACCACTGGGGCTCCACCTAGGTGGGATACACGCTATCCCCCAAGCGCCAAGTGATGAGTTCTTTCTCCCAGCGCCCAGCAGCTAACTGCACCTACAAACAAGCATGAGGCAGATGGGCAGGCATGCGCTGAGCTCCGCGCGGACCCCTTCGGGGCACGTTGGGAAGCCTCCTGCCTGCGCAGCACCGAGAAATCTGGCTCGGACAGAGTGCCCTGGCTTTCGGGTGGAGGGTTCGAGGTGTGAAGAAAGGGGTGAGCATGAAGGACACGCAGTGCTGCCTATAAACACACACACACACACACAGGGCAGGGACACCCCTTATCAGTGCTGGCGCTGATAAACCTGCAGTGATGCTGCGAGGAGAACACCAGGAAAGCAGCGGTCATTCATTAACCACATTTCGAGTCGCCGCGGCACATTAGGACCGTTCCTGACCAAAATGACGCGTCACTTTGTTTATCTTTAATATGCGTAGATAACGTTATTGCTCATTTATTTTGATTAGACTGTTATCTTGAGTTTTGTTAGATTGTTTGAGTAACCCTCATCGCTTTGGTTACTGCGTAGGGTTAAGCTGATAAAGCTCTTCGGTCGTATCTTAAAATGTTCATTAGGCTGTTAGGCAGAAACTTGCCATGTGTACATAACACTGCTGTGTGTGTTTGTTTTTAAAATCTTATATGGAGGCGCAGAGGTTAAAATGTGTTGCAAAGAATGGGGAAGGACTGGTTAGTGTCTGTGTGTTTTATTTTCATATTCTGCATGCCTGTTAATCAATGCAGTGCTCTCTCTCTCTCTCTCTCTCTCTCTCTCTCTCTCTCTCTCTCTCTCTCTCTCTCTCTCTCTCTCTCTCTCTCTCTCACACACACACACAGAGGCTGAAACCGCTTGTCCTGAGCAGGGTTGCGGTGAACCAGAGCCTAACCCGGCAACGCAGGGCCTGGGGGGGGGGACACACCCAGGACAGGACGCCAATCTGTCACAAGGCGCCCCAAGTGGGACTCGAACCCCAGACCCGCCAGAGAGCGGGACCTGGCCAGCCAAACCCACCGTGCCCCCTTTAAAACAGTGCTAAATGTTTTTTTTTAAATTCTGAGCTCATCCCAGCGTGGCACGATATTGGTCAAGTCACGGCTTGTGAACAGTGCGGGCACCACCGCCACATGGGGTGGGCGTGTTCCTACCAGCCTGGTGAAAACGAGACACACGGGATCGGCTTTCTTTGCCCGAAAGTCCTTGAGCTCCGTTGCTGCTGTACACACGGTATAAAAGCACTCAGCAGCCCACAGTGCCAGCACCCTCCACTGCCCCCCAACCATGCTGACACTTTCTAGGGAGTCATTGTCACTCTTTTTATATCTCTGTGTATTTCAGTTTCTGCAGTCTTGCCCTGAACTGCCTCACGGAGCAACAGTATGATCTCAGCTGGCTTGGTGTTCTAACGCTGCTTATGAACATCAGCCCCCTTTGCACTTTCCTCCAGCTGCTAAAAGGTGCGGTGGCAAAGCGCGTAGTGCTACTGTCTCACAGCGCCTGGGTGGTGCGAGAGGATGTGGGTTCAGTCCCCACTCAGTGTGTGTGGAGTTTGCATGTTCCCCCTGTGTCTGTGTGGGTTTCCTCCAGGTGCTCTGGTTTCCTCCCACACTCCAAAGACATGCTGTTCAGGTTCACACAGAGAGAGTGTGTTCCACTGATGTATGAATGAGTGACCCAGTGTAAGTAGTGTATCTAGCAGTGTAAGTCACTGCAGTGAATAAGGTGTGTGGGCTCATAACACTACATAAAGTTCATTGGGAGTCGCTTTGGACAAAAGTGTCTGCTAAATAATTAAATGTAAAATCCAAGCTTTATTATGCTTTAAAGTGCCCCACAGATATGCAGCACTCATTGCCTTCTCCAGCTGCTCCCCGGCTCTGCAGGTATGTGGCAGTTTGTGTGGAAGTTGGAGAACGATTCGTACGATCATCTCAGGTGGTCTAATCGATATTGATCAGGGCCACCCACTGTGAACCAACCAATTCGGACAGGGGTTTGAGTTTGTAAGCCGGGTCACTGCTCGGGAGTCAAAATACCTCTTGAGTGTACCAGGCCTGCCCCCGCAGTGGTGGTAACATCATGCGATTGCATTTGACTCTAGTAGCCCCGAAATAGCGTTGCAATTACACAGTTTTGGCTCAACTGTTTAGATGAGCAAAAATGCATCGGAAAGCAGCTTGTTTGCAGAAAACAATGAAGGAGCTCAACAAAGCGAGGCCCCCGCTGGTGCTGAGCCGCAACCTGTCGCCGCACGTGCTGCTCTCATCCCTCCGGTGTCTGCAGGCTGCTTAGGCAGATATTGCGCCTTACAAAGAATGGCCACATTAGTCGTGCCGTATTCCCACAAACGGCTCCCCGGACACCTCTGAAGCAGCCTCTTACTGCCACCCAATTGGTCCCCCTGCTACCCTGCAGCGGGCTGTGTTTTAATTCTGTCTACATTCATTGTGGTGCGCCGCAGTGGAGCCCTCCTGCACGCTGCTTCATTACAGGTGCCCTGTTGGCACGAACCACACAGTGCTGCTCTCGCTTGCTTGCTGAGGATAATGAAAATAAAGCTGAGGTCACCTGCTCTCTCTATCTGTTATTTTTTTTGGAAGTTGCAAGGCTAGCAGGTGGGGTAGTGGTTCAGGACACACTTACGCATTGTAGGGTGCTGGCACATTTTGAGTCGTGAACCAAGAACCTTCCGGATAACGGTATCGGAGATGCGTGATGCCCTCACGCGACTTGAATGCCCCGTTCATGGCAACCTGGTTGGAGATCCTGCCATCTTGCCTCCTTGAGGTGTATGCAAGCAGCACGGTGGCACAGCGAGAAATGCTGCTGTCTCACAGCGTCTGGCTGGTGCAAGAGGACGTGGGTTCGATCCCTGCTCAGTCTGTGTGGAGTTTGCGTGTTCTCCCCGTGTCTGCGTGGGTTTCCTCTGGGTGCTCTGGTTTCCTCCCACACCCCAAAGATATGCTGTTCAGGTTCACCCATAGTGTGTGAGTGACAGAGGGTGTGTGTGTTCCACTGATGTACGGATGAGTGACCCAGTGTAAGTAGCGTATCTAGCAGTGTAAGTCACCACGGTGAATAAGGTGTGTGGGCTGGTAACACTGCATAGAGTTTGTTGGAAGTCGCTTTGCAGAAAAGCGCCTGCTAAATAAATAAATATAAATTTAAGTCAAGGAGCCTTTCCATGAATAGGTGGAGAGACTGGATTCCACCAGGTGGTCTCTTGTAAACACACATGGCGATCTACCACTTGTTGCTCTCTCTCTCTTCTCCTGTCCTCTCTACTAGTGGAAGGCAAACACTCCGTGTGGCACTGTCAGCGCCATGGATCAGACAGCGAAAACCAGCCTTCGGCCACAGCTACTTCGCCTCTAAGTGTTAAGAGTTCGGTACACTTTCAAGACCCTGTTTTTCTTTACCTTTTCAGAACAGTCACCTCCCTAAAGCATTTCTTGTGTTTTGTCATGTAAGAGATGGTGCCTTTAAGCGGGGCACTGTGTGGCGTTACGGGGCCACCGCTCTTATGTGCCAAATGTCCGAGTGGCTAACCCTGAATCGTGGCCGCTATGGTGAGGTTTTTCACAAGGCCTGTGAAACTTCAGATTTGATCTCCTGAACTTGTGGCTTCCGATCCGAAAAAGCCGTTTAAAAAGGCTGGCCGTTGTGTGGAACTGCAGCGGATGAGCCTGCGCACTACGGTTTCCTCCCCTCCCCCATCCCAGCGCCTTCGAGCACGGTGCGAAAAGCTCATTTCCACAAGGGCCCTGATGTGGAGTGCTCTGCGGAGATTGCTTATGGGCTCTGCGCCACCACGTCGCCTCGGCCTCATCCGATAAGCGCGGCGTTCGCTCGCTGTACCAGCGCCGTTCCCTGTGACGCTGCTTTAATTAAGACACGGACTGGAGAAGCACAGAGCAGCAGAAATTCTCAGGCTTCGTCTCTTTCTCGAGAATGAAAAGGAAGAGGTGGGATCCGGCGGTGCGATTGGCTCATACCATTGGAAATTCAAATCATGCTATTTTTCAGCTCTTTACTGTATATTCTGGTGATCATGGCAGAGGAACAGGAACCATTAACCCTTTGATTCCGTGCCGTTCGTGTGCACCGCTTACTCCGGAGGAGCGGAGAGCGCGAGGCTTCGCTGGATTAGAGACTGACTGATGCGAGTGAAGTGCTTTGCCCCAAATTAGCCCATCACAAAGGAAGAGTGCTTCTGAAGGTCCTGACGGCCCTGTTGCTTGAGGAACAAGTGGATGGAAGCGCGCAAACAAACTTCCCCGCTCGCATTACCGCAGACTCGAGTGCCGCGCTCGCCGTGTTCGCCCCTGACCCCCTCTGCCAATTTGCAGCCGCTCTTTATCAATGGGAGGCGAAGCACGCTCAGCCATTTGCTCAGTCTCGTCCCCCCCCCCAGCCATCCTTTTCCGCCGTCTTGGAGCTAATTGAGTCCTCATCCCTTCCTCAGAAGCACTTTTTGTTTCTCTCTCGCTTCCTTTCACCGTCCCTCTGAACCGCCGGCAGAAAACACTAGAGACGCATCTTCAAGTCTCCGGCTCGCGAGAGCAACTTCAGGCAACCATAATAAACGAGCAGCTCGCGTGGGGCCCACATCCGTTGATTCTTTAATAGCTTCTCCTCATCTTTTGTGCCGCATGCAGTGCGACCGCTTCGTTGAAGAAGCGCTTCGCCTCCGAGGGGCTGCGAAAAGTCCTTTCGGCCCTCTGGTTCCGGTAGGCTTTGCTCTGGCTCGCAGGTACCGCCCCGCAGAAGGCGCCGACACGGGAAGCCGTTGACGTTCCTGCATCCGCGCATTCCGTTTTAACTGTGTCACACGCACATTTGCAGCTGATTCAACTCATGGCATTTTGCTGCCGGGATCCAAACCAAGTGTGCCCTTCAGTGACCTCCATCCACTGCCCCACACACACACACACACACACACACACACACACACACACACCCAGGACGGGACACCAGTCCATCTCAAGGCACTCCAAGCGGGACTCGAACCCCAGACCCACCACGGAGCAGGATCTGGCAGAACCCGCTGCGCCACTGCACCCCCCCCCCCCCCCCCCATGTAAATACACAACATCTTATTCCTACCTATGCTCACATGCGACACAGTTGCGCTGAATAATACGTATGGAAAGCGTTAACGTGTTGGTCCCAAGCCAGACACACAGGCACGACTGGGGAACATCTCCATGAGGAAGGGCTCAGACTTGCTCCGGTTATTTTTCCAACACGTGAAGGTTGATCGACTGCTGTGGAAGGGCAACCTGTGCCGGGTGAGACTCTGTGGCTCAGCGTCATGGGGATCGGGGATGCAGCGAACGTGCGCAGTGCGTGCGGAACGCAAGACACCAAGCGCCATTCGCCCAGCCTGTTGTTGGGCTTCCGTCGTAGTTCCGTCGCTGCTCTGCTCCACCACCCAGAATCTGAGCCCCCACGCAGCGCTCCAGATGTTCCTCGGAGAGCTTCGTAGCCTGTAAACAAGAAGGCGCGTGTGACGCCCGAATGCGTTGGCCCGTAATCTGGGACGCCGTCGCTTTAATGAAAGAATAAGAGCCCCCCCCTCCAGGAGCCTGCGAGGCAATTCCTCCCCCCAATCCTCCCTGAGTCGACTTCAAAGCCCTCCTCTCTTTCAGCAACTTCAAACACTGGGGGGACCATTAAAAGCCAAAATTTATTTTCTGTAAGGTAATGATTTATTTGATTGAGAAATGAAACCGCAAACCAAGCCGACATGATTTTCTTTTTCGGCTTGATTTACCGTAGTGCTCCAATGACTACCAGGTGTGTGTCTCCGTCTCGGCCGCCACTGCGGTGTCTCCCCGTGTCCTCTTGTCGCGGAGACGGCAGCGCAGTCTAAAGGTAGAAATGTAAGTCTTTGTGAGTGTGTGTGAAAGATTGGCGACACATTGCTCTACATACAGCTCTTAAGGCCACTCTAAGAAGGTGCCGTTTCTCTCACACACGCACACACACTCACTCTCGCTCTGTTGTCATCGTCCTCTCCTGGCACGTACAAGTCAGAGGTGGCCTCAGCCACAAGCGTGTCACGTCTAGCAATCATGTGCTTTAGTGTCTGTGTGTGGGGTGTGTGTCCATGCGAGGAGACAGGAAACCGTGTGTTTTTACAGGTGGTCTCGATGCTCCTCTCGCCCCTCTCGCTAATTGCCCTGGTGGGTGGAACCATACGTAGGTGGGGTCGCCCTCTGTCCCACCGCCATGTTTGCTTTCCTCAAAAACAAGCGAGACGGAGAGATTGACGAA
>NC_041830.1:3385000-3632500 GCF_900964775.1 Scleropages formosus | reverse complement strand
TTCATAACTCGATTTGTTTATAAATCCAACCGCTATACCACAGTCAGTGAAATCTTAATAATAGACATCCCTTGATTTATTCATTGGTTAGATTCTTTAAAAAAGCTCATTTGAAGCTATAATCATATAGAAGTTCTCTGTAATACTTTTGTTAATTCCATTCTCATCACGTGCTTGTCCTACCAGTGGGGCTGTGTTACAGAGCCTATCCTAGAAACATATGGCATGAAACAGGTTATGCTGTGAATGAGACACCAGTTTCTTGCGAAACTTTTATGGTATTTTATTAACTTAAAATTACATTAAAATTAAGATTTCTTTACAGTCATTCAAAATTTAAAAAATTGCCCCTACCACTTTAGCCTTGTGCTCAATGTCTCTGGGATAAGCTCCAGCTCATCGTGACCCTGCTTGGGACAAGTGGTTGTTGAAATTGGTTGGTTGGTTGTTATTTCCACAAACTTCAATTCGATTGATCTTAGGTACGTGCAGTATTTACATGTGGCCTCCTTCAGTTTGCTTTATAATCTACACCATCAATAAAAGCGTAATAAGATATGTACATTGATTTATCTGTTGGCTACCTTGTGCAAAGGTCTTTGATATAGCGGTAATAAATATATACTGTATACTCTAAGACTTTTAAGACTTTCAAGGTATATTAACATTAAGACCAGTTTAAAATGACTGAAAAAGAAAGATTCTCTTGTCTCCTTTTCATTGCCAGTTGTTGACTGATTCGTCCCAAAAAATGTGCAACTTTGCTCATTTTGTTACTGATCACTGACACTCTTAAACACCACTGTTTACGAGCTGTAAACACTGTGTGCTTTTTGCTGCCAATTAAAGCCTTAACACAGAAATATAGGTGAAATTCGCTCCACAACAAACAGAAACAGATTTGAAAAGACAATTAAAAATATACATAAAAATGTATCCTTGAAAATTTCTAAGTCAGACATTTAAAACATGAGTGTCCAATGTACCGTAGAGGTGTGGCATCGCTGCGGACCCTTCTGAATGTTAGTGAGCAGGCTACACAATGGCCCCAGCCCCCTGTCATTGACCCTATGTCACAGCCTTATTCATTTTATACCCTTTGACATTGTTGACACTGCCGGGGTGTCAAACATCAGCTGTTTATCTCAGACTCCACCTTTGGCCGTCATAGGAACTTGGAGCCTATCTGACTTTGAAGGAATGTGTGAAAGGAGGCCAGTCTGATAGACCGGTGTGATTGAAGGTCGGAAACGTGCTATGACTCAGTGTTTGCCATGCGATGTGTCAGTGCCAAGGAGCGCTCATCTGGACCCTTGAAATGGCACGGTGATGCAAATGAAAACAAATGTTTCATTAACACAGCAATAAATATCTACAGCAGCAAGGCTGGGACATACAAAGGAGGAAAGGAGGAGTAGAATACAGTATCTGATGTTCATTTTATGGGCAAAAACTGTAAAGAAGACTTGAACAACTAGCCATCCAGGGTGTGTTTGTTCATGTGGAGTAGAGCTGTTTCTTATGTTGTTAAGTATTAGTTCAAGTTATTTTTAAAATATGATTTTTTTCTTTTTATGGCCATTTTCAGGCTCTACTCAATTGACATACCTGCATGTATTTAGAGCTCTGTGCTGAAAATGCCTGCCTGTCATTCCTTTTTTGGTTTTCTCCTAATCGTGACTGTTGGTTATCTAGGCTTGGTTTCATGAAAAGAGAGGTTACCTTTCCCAGCACTCCCCCTGCTGGCTAGACAGTTTCTGGCTGAGGGGGGATCACCAGACATAGATCAATACATAGTTCAAGACATGGACCGGAAATCGTAGACCAGTAGACATGGACAGGGACATGGATCAGATCATGGAATATACAAGGACCACTTGTGTTTCCAGACACAATTCTTATCAGAGCACACTTGCTGTAGTGCCCTTCTGCTCTGTCTTTTGCCATAGTCTAATATGGGCACCATGTGCGCAAGCCTGAAAGTGACTAAGGCCAAATGGTCGCCACTGCTGAAGGGTTCACTCAAAGGACAAGTCATTGGGATTGACTCTCTCTCCACTAATTCATTAGGTGACATAATACTAATAACTGTGGCTCTGTGTTTTTTTTCCAGAGTGGACATTGACAAAAGGGTGAAATCATTCAAATTAATGAATGCGTTTAGCAGAGTGCCCTTCAGTGCTTTTCTCACTGTACATTTATTTATTTGTAATGAGAAGAGCTCCGAACTTAGTGCAGCGATTTACCTTGTGGGCATTCCTGCTTTACTGTCAACTCGGCCCTGAGTCATTTTGTAGTTAGGAACTGAGCACAAGCCGTGAAACAGACTAAAGAATCTTGGGTGCCTTGCCTGAGACCATTTGCCCCTGGATTGAGGGGTACAGCATTTCTGCAAACATCTCAGTGGTGTGAAGATCGAAATCTGGATGGTGCTGTTCTTGTGCGCCAAACTAATGGGACACCCACCAGGGGAAGGTACTGAATTGCCAGCATCCACTACCTGTGAGAGGTCCAACTCCTGGCAGTGGCTGCTGTGGAGCTTTTGTCCAGCTTGGTCCACCTGGTTTGGGGGGCTGAGAGGATGTGCTCCACCACCATCTGGTGTGAATCAGGTAACCCCAGCTCAGATGTTTAACAGCCCAGTGGACCTGATCAGGTGAGTGCCCTTTAATGAGAACCAGACCCCCTTTACCTGCCGGGGCTGTGTAATTCCTGGCTTACTAAATGTGTGGCCTGGCTAATAATCCATATGTCAGTTTATTTTTTTTTTTTTTTTTTTTTTATTTTATTTAATTTTGGTTGGTTTAGACCATTTTTTTGTACCTTCTGTACACTTTTGTGGAGCACGTAATTGGTTTCTCTCAACTGTCTTGCTGAGAAGCTTTCAGCACAGTTTGTGAGCCACTGCTGTATTGCAGTGTCTGTTAGCAGCTGTTGAGAACGCTGCCCCATCTGTTCATTCCTACTCCGAAACCGACGAACATCCGGAAGTGTTCCGGCAAGTGCTCCGGCAAGTGCTCCTCCGGTGCGGCCCACTGCTTCAACAGCGCAGTGTATGCATAGATGATAAGTCTGGAAAGAAACTGAGGCCAAATGCTGGAGGTGACAGTCCTGCTGGGAGTGGCCCCTCCCTTGTCTTGCTGTGAGCATGTGATGCTGAGCACATATGATCGCATGACCCCCCTGCTCAGATAATGGGCTTGGATGCCAACCATACAAGGTGTGGTGAATTTCCCACAAGAAGCACAAAACGGATGAAGAGGGCCTTCAACCAGCTGTCTCGTACTAGTGCCAGTCTGTAATTCCATATGTCATTTTACAATAACACTTCTGCTGCGTTTCATCCCACTTCATAAGTCCTAGGGAAACCTGTAAAGCCTTACTTCTTGTGACGCATTCCCTTAACAGTGAATAACTGCTACTTCGCATTTTCCAAAAAATGGGATTATGATTCAGGAAATCACCATTTTTTTTCTAATAACATAGTAGCTTTACGTCCACAACAGGTATTTTATGTTTCGGATACATTGCTTCTTACATAAAAGAACCAAATATTGACCATTCTGCAAACTTCCAGCCACACTGACAATCTCAACCAATCACACTGATTAAGGTAAGTATAACAACACATCTGAAATAGCATATTCAACATTCACTTAAAATATAAGACTGTATAGGCATGTAAATATTAATTCAGTTATTTTAATCATACTGATTTTTCCCAACAACTTTTTATAATGCCCTTATACTGTTGGAAACAGGTTTTCTCATAGTTTTCCGCTCAGAATTCAACTGTGATAAAAATGATTCTCTCTCCTGCACAATTCACAGTACAAGTTTAAATTATATGGATAGTAAGTGATCAGTAGTTATATGGATTATTACATGGATAGTAGGATCAACAATTACCAGTAATTGTCATTTTTCTGTAATTTTTTTCCTAAACCACCACTGTGTCTGCTGAAATATGGTCTTTGAGTGTGGTGAAGTATGTCGAGGTTCCTCACCAAATATCCTAAACATATCCCGAGCTACACTGAGATAGTAAAGCCAGAGAAGTTATTTTTCTAAAGTTTCCCTCAGTGACACTGAGACTGACACAAAAGTCCTGTCTTATTTTGCCCCCCTGTTACTGCGGTGAAAGTGGGTCGGTGCTTTGATTTGCCCTATTGATTCCTGGCTTGTTCGAAATATCCTGAAGCTCCTCCTTGGAATATTGCTACAGATAGTAACCAAACTGATATCTTTTCCTTCTCAAGAAGTTAATATGGTAATGTGATTAAAGTTTCATTTTTAAGAAGTAAACCAAACAAGGACCACTGGGCAGGAGATGAACCCCAGCGCTGGTCCCTCAGCCAAATGTATTCACAGTCTCAGACCTTGGCCCAGAAGCCCGGCTAAATAATCATGGCAGCAATATTGTTTTTGCAGGCAATTACGACAAAGGAACATTTCCCCTGGCAACTCATTTTAACAGTTTAATTGTTATCCAAAGCTGCTGTTGCCATAAAACAAGCACACATTATGTTGATGATATTAGCAATGAGCGCTGAGTTAAGTGTCTTAGAGGGTCTGCTGATGGGGTTTGGTTGGAGGAGGAGGCCACAGGTTTGTGTGGGACAGCGTTGGATGGAGGAGAGGGGGGGAGGATGGAACAGTGAGGAGCTGCCAGTCACCCCGCTGCACCCAACCTGCCTGCGTTCACACACACACACACACACACACACACAGAGACAGATAGGCAGGTAGGAAAGCATCCTGCAGCTCTGCTTTTGAAACACCCATTCCAGAACATAGACGCAGTTTCTGTAAACAAGCAAATTAACTTAAAAATTCAGTTTACCTTGTAGGGATATTCCTGCATGGATTTTTCTCACACTGTGGGAATATTTCAAATAGAAGACCAAAAAGTTGGGGAACCTTGTACTGACAAGACATATATAAAAAGAGACAGCAGGTGATTTAGCAGTTAGACTCGTTGCCTCGCAGTCTGAACATTCCCATATCAAGACCCACTCTTGCTGTAGTGCCACTGATCAAGGTTCTTACCATGAATTAATACAGTAAAACTTACCCTGCTGTTTAACGGGTTAATTGCTGGGTGTCGCTTTGTGAATAAAACAAAAATTGTAAGTGGCCTTTCACAAAGGTGTCAGCAAAATATAGAAGTGAAGCAGAGATGCCAATTTAGGTGCACAAATAAGCAAAATTTGCTCATAAACAAACTCTATATTCCCACTCGTTGTTTGCTAGTCCCATTATTGCATTGACTCCACTGAATCCCAGCCCCAATTTAAGTGCCCATACGGCGTCTTATCGTTTGACAGCTGATAAGGCTCTCATGCACGTTTATGCATTATCATAATTGATCCGGATGTATTATAATTGTGTCTGGAATTCAATTTGCCTGAAACAGTCTTGATAGCAGCTGTCAGATGGAAGTTGAGCTGTGGCTCTGAGACGAGAGCTGCATGACAATTCGGGGCTGTGATCTGGAATGGTGGCTGCTCCTCGCACTCCTTCTGCACATGGTTAGAGCTCCAGTGACATTCTCAGGTGCTGCATCAATGAAATAGGGACATGTTCTGCCGACAGCGCTGGTGTTTCCAGTCTTCCCCTTAAGGTGCAGGGTGCTGCATACCTCATAATAGATGCATTGCGTAATTATTCACAGTGTCTGGGTAATGATTCAGATCTTGAAATTAATTTTTTTGTGTTTGGTTGAACATAGGACAACTTTTGCCATTTTTACATGTCAAATGATGCACATCTCATCTTTTGCAACATATCAGAAATAGAAAAACATGTTAATGTTTGTCTTTGAAATGTGCTGTCTATTCAGTATACCGGTCTTTTTAAAATTGTAATCAAAGCGAGGCAATCAGGGCATCATGTATGAGGAAGAGTGTTTCTCAAAAAGGCTTCAATATAAAGAAATCACACAAAATAGCAAGGTAACGGAGCGATTTCACTTTATTTTTGACAAATTTGTGTGAACAGAATCGATTTTCCACATGAAAATGTATCCAAGGCGGTTTTACGTTACACACTTTCTTTATTATAATGGCAGTCATTTCACATCAGCTTTTTCTAGTATTTTCCTTGATTTATTGTCGACCAATCCATTGGTGTCATGGAGAACAAAGGACACAGAGGAGGCTGGGCTGAAATGCAGGGTCGTTTATTCAGAACCAAATGATGAGATGTGTTGTTCGTGGTTGAGGACGGGCGAATGATTGGTCGACTGGCGAACTGAACAGAGACAAGTATCCAAAATCGTTGTCGAGGGACAAAGCGGGCGGTCGTTCACCAAGGAGATGTGGAGCAGGATGGGGGAACGATGATGAGGACCGGGACTTGGGAACCGCAAAGCGAGGTGGATTTGAAACCACAGAGGGGCCAGTTGTCCCGAGTGAGATTCTGTAACTGGGAAGAGGCTGAGAAGTGTTTTCATAGCGAGTGCTCCGATTGAAGCCAGGTGCTTAATCAGAGCTGGGTGCTGCTGGTGGAGACGCTGGCGTGATCGTGACGATTGGACAGGTATCAGAACAATTCTGCCTGTCCGCTTATGAAAATTTAAGCAAATTACTTGTTTTGGACAGCTGTTAATGTCAAGTCCTGCAGTTGCATACCTGTTGCTTAGGGAGCCTGTGGGAAACATGACTCTTCAGAGACATTTTTCAAAGGAGTTTTTCTACATCAGTACTAGTACTGTAACACACACACACACACACACCATCTGAACTGCTTGTCCCATACGGGGTCGCAGGGAGTCGGAGCCTACCCGTCAACACAGGGCGTAAGGCTGGAGGGGGAGGGGACACACCCAGGATGGGATGCCAGTCCGTTGCATGGCACCCCAAGCAGAATTCAAACCCCAGACCCACCGGAGAGCAGGACATGGGCCAACCCACTGCACCACCGTGCCCCTCCAGTACTGTAACTCCTTACACTAAAGCGTGGTCAGCTTTTCTCTAAGGGAACAGGAAGGCCTGGAAGCCTACATGGATTTCTCTTGTAAAATATGGAAATTGACCTCAACCCCCCTCCCGAATCTGAGATGGTGGGTATGAATGTCGAAGAACAGAGGCAGTAATTGCTCTGTAGTGACTTTCTTCTCCATTGACGGGGAACCAGCAGAGCTCCATGGATGACCGAGTATGAATTTGATGAGCACCGCTCTCCTTTTCAAGGTGGAAAACGGCAGCGCCCTTGTGCTGGGACTCCGGGAGACTCTTCCGCTCAGTCCTCTTCCGAGCAGGATGGATCTGGGGAGGAGAATGTCCCATCAGGCTCCGAAAAGGAGGAAGGGGGACGACTTTGTTTTACTGCCGGTAATTAGATCACGGCGTTCGCTTGCTGCGCCCTGAGAAAAAAGCATTCTTGCGTACGACGCAGGCGCCCACAATGGATCAGTGTGAGTGTGTGTGTCCTGCCTGGCTCTGGGACGAGGATGCAGTAAAGGAATTGAAATGGAAGCACTCAGTAAACCCAAGGGGTGGCAGGGTTCAGGGGGTAGATGGGGGTGATGTAGCATCACTTAGAAAGGTCCCCCTAGGACCCCCCTGTTTCTCAGGACGTAAAGAAAGAGAAACTGTTTGCTGGTCTCTTTTATTCCCTTTATTCCTGCTGCCGCTGAAGTGCAGGAAGTGGCTCCATGGCTTGCTTGATGCCTCCCGGGGAGGGTGGGAAGAATGGTGTAGCTGCTCCCCCCTTTTTTGCAATGCTTACAATGGGGTATAGAGCTTGTGACCGGGGCTTGCTGGTATGGGAAAGGAGCACAGTCTCCACAGAGAGAAAACAGAAAAACAAGAGCCACCTCCGGTTTCATCCACGCATCACAGTGGACTGTAAAGACAAAGTCACACCAGCATTCCCACTAGATTATGGTATGTGAGCATGGTGAAGTATGTCGAAGTTCCTCGTCATGTTTCAGCTAGACAGGTAATTGCCACAATGCTGCCCTTATTGCTAGAATACCTGTCCAGATCACCTGAGTGCTGACGCTGCACCTGAACAAAAGAACCCTTTCTAACCGAAAACTACGGACTTTCCCTCTCTTTCCTGGTCTCGCTGGAAATGCTGGGAGGTAGAAATGTCTCACTTTTCTTTTTTTGAAGGAAACATTTAGGATCCACATTGTCCACATTATTCACATTTTCATTAATTAATACACATCATGACAGCACATAGCCAGTGTACAACAGCGATAGTTGAAGGCTGATGTTGTTTTAGTGAATTGTTCTTTAATTGTACTGTGGTCTTTAATTTAGTGGTACTGTGTCTCTGTTGGCGGGATGGTTTTTCTCAGTGAGGACTTCAGTGCTCATGACTTCAGTTCCCTCATCTTTATTGGTAACCCTACAGTTTAGGGTGATGGAAGGCTGAGTAGGCGACCTAAACCCACCTTTCCGCAGCAACAGTCTCCAACTTCTCCTGGGAACCCTCAGGTGTTCCCGACCCATCTGAGAGACACAATCTTTCCAATGGATCCTTGTTTCGCCCTTGAGGATGTGTATAGTATAACTCCAGTGGAATCCAACCAGGGGATTTCCTTGGGTCCTCTCCACCCAGAAGACCAATATCTCTACTCCAAGGCTCACTGAAACTGCTGAACTCATCACCCTGTCACAGAGAGTCAACCCAGCCTAATTTTAGCTGCTGGTGTCTGTCCTCTTATTCTTTTGGCGAGTTCCCAGAGCTCATGATCATAGGTGAGCAAGATGTGATGATAACGGGGGGGAAAAAAAAAAAAAAAAAAACAGGAATCAGTTGAGTGCCCCAAAACACATCCACATCTGAGCATCTTGGTGACTCTTTGGGAACCTGAGAAGGGTGCTGTCCTGGGCTCACACATTTAAGTGTAAATGAACAACCCAATGGGGGCTGGGAAACCTTTTAACAACAGGGTGCACATGGGCAACCTGAAAATAACATCTTTTTCCCAGTTATGCATTGAAACCCAAAACTGCAAGGCACATTCTCTCTGAGAATGATGCCATGGGGAGATGCCAAGGCATGGGGGTGGGAGCAATGCAGCCTGCCAGTAGAGTAATATAGGTGCGTTTCATAGCTCTTGAAATATTGCTGATGCGGATTTTGTGGGTTTAAAGCTGCGAAACTGTTTATGTTTCAGGACTGTGTTCCAGCAGCCAGTTAATTTTGCAGCTGTGTCACATCGGAAATATCCGCTTCAACTTATTAAGGCCCTGTGCCACAGGTGTGACTCTTTTATTAGTAGGTGGAAAGGCGGAAAGCACGGTGTCCTGCTCCCTGCGGACTTTTTCTTGTTTGTAAATGGGCACTAAGTACCGCAGTGGTTCACAGTTGCCCATAAAGTGGAATCCACTTTGATCGTTAGTGCAAGTTGTTCTCGTGAAACTAGTTACTATAACCCAGGGGGAAAAATAAGCATCGATGGGGGGCTTCCAACAAACCAACAAAAATGGGGCTTCCAAGAAGGATGCCAAATCAGTTTGTGAGGCTGATAATGAACAGCAAGAAGTTATAACCTCTTGTCGTAATACAGGATCATGGTCTGCAGCCTCTCGTGGGAGTACTGGGCACTAGGTTAATGAAGGCCCACCGTGAATGGGGCATCAATCTGTTTCATAGAGGTTTCTTTTTTAAATTTACTGTTAACATACTAAAATGTGTTGGTACGGTAGTGCAACTTATAGTGGTGCCATCTTACAGCACCTGGATGGTATGAGAGGATGTGGATTCGATCCTATGTGGTCTCTGTGGAGTTTCCATGTTCTTCCTCTGTTTGCATGGGTTTCACACAGTTCGACATGTGTTGCAGGTGAAGTGGTGGCTCTAAATTTCCTGTTGAGGTTCTGTGTGTGTGTGTGTGTGTGTGTGTGTGTGTGTGTGTGTGTGTTAGAGTGATTACACTACTTTGGTGAACAGATGAGTGGCTGTACTGTACTGTAGCGTATCAATCACTGTAAATCACTTTTGATGAAGTGTCAGCTTAAATTCTACAGAGTGATCACTGTAAGTTGCTTTGGAGAGAAGGATCTGTTAAATTAATTAAAGTGAGTTGAACACAGTGTATTTATGTGTTGTAAGCATGTTGTAACTTTAGCTGGACATATGCAGTCATTATTCATTTAGCAGGCACTTTTGACAAAGGTGACATAGAATGTGAGGTTTGTATACTGTGAATTGCAGTGATTTACTAATTTATACAACTGGGTAATTTTTACTGTAGTACTTCAGGCCAAGAACTGGATTAACTTTGGATTTGAGAGCCTTGTTGAGTAAGAAGTGGCCAAGCACAGTTCCTAAGATGCTGTTTTGAAATGGATTATGACTCTTCTGGGAATTTACATTGTTCCAGTTTTATTAATATGAGCCGGTAAAAGCAAAACTGCATTGATTCTGTAAAAGTCTTTAGTTTTAAATTTAACAGGCAGGACATAAATAATTTTGTTGTCTGACCTGACAGATGACTATAAAAGTTAAAGCTTCTAGCTACTGAGTTTTTTTTTTTTTTTTTTTTAGACTTCAGTGACTCACTGTGATTTAATTATACTTCTCTCACCTGAAGTTTTTTTTTTTTTTTTTTTAAAGAAAGATTCGAAAAGGTTCTGTGTAAAGATTTATTATTTTCTTACAGCCTGGTGATAAATCTTTCATATCATGGTTTTATTATTTTGTTTTGGCACTGTGTTGAAACTCACAGCTCTCACAGATCCTGCTTGTGTCTTGATTGAATAATACAGCAATTTCCTCTTGGGATGCTGCAACATAATAGAAAGGAAAATGATGTTTATTACGGAGGCCATTTAAAAGTGTTTAGCATTTTAAAAAAAAATAGTTATCAAGGCTGTAGATGTCAGTGGAGTCCCAGGTGGGGCTGTTTAAAGCTTGTGCTCTGACAGACAGTGGTTGAGGAAGTTAGACCAGGTGGTTGTAGGGGCAGGAGGGATCACAGGTGGGACAGCTGGGAGTGCTGAAGACACACCTCACTGGTGCCCAAGTACCATTGTTTTCTTCCCCTTTGTGTCTTCTTACATCCTTCCTGCTGCTGAAAACCAGCAACAAAATAACAAGTATGTGAATAGCAACAAATCAGAATGATTACCATTGTGATTATTATTATTATCAATTAATTAATTAGATTGCCTTAGCAGCATAGTGTCAGCCAGCTTTGTAGAGTGAAAAACATAGGCAATGATCTTGTACATTTTATTGCTTCATATAAACATCCTAACTTATCAAAATGTTAGAGAGATCCATGTCACATCCTGTTCTTCCTGGATAGACTCTAGACCTCAGTGACCCTGCTTTGAAAAGCTGCTGTTATGTTGTAGATAATACTTTATGAATAAAAGAGACTTTATTAATCTCAGCATGGAGTACACAGTACATGCATACAAACATACAATATATTTATTAATTTAGCTGACCAAAGCAACTTACAATTATTTACCCATTTATACAGTTGCATAATTATTACTGCAGAAATTTAGGGTAAGTACCTTGCTCTTGGATATTGCACCCGAGGTCAGATTCAAACCTGCAACCTTTGAGTCCAAAGGCAGTAGCTCCAACTACTACACTACCAGGTGTCCCTTGCATGTATGTACGTATACAGTATACACATATAAAATAACCAAGCATATAAATAAGTAGAAAAATAAATATTAACAAACAAATGAGTAGGCAAACGTATTTAATACAAGACGAGGAGTGGATTAAAATGAGATGATGAGTGAAGTTGAGCTGGTTATACACCGTCCTGGAAGCGTGCGGACTCAGTGTAGAGCCTGATGGCTCCTAGTAGAAATTACCTCCGGTTTCTACTTGGAACACAACATCTTAATCAGCCTGTCGCTAAAAGTGCTCCTGTTTTACTGTGGTGGTATGCAGAGGGTGTGTCATTGTTCATGATAGAGGAGTTTATTGCATGTCTGTTCCTGTGGGATCTCCCGGATGGAGCCAGCTTTCCTGATTAACTTGTTGAGTCTATTGGCATTTCCTGCGGTAGTGCTACTGCCCCGGAATTCCACTGCAGAAAACACTGTCCTGGCTATGATCGACTGGAGCAATTTAATCTGACTAATTACTTTTACTCATGATACTTCTTGATGTTTGGTGGTCCTGTTCTTTAGCCATAGAATCTGCATTAAGGCTCTACATGAGCTCATTGGGTCCTAAACATAAGGACACCTACTCCCTTTTCCCAAACTAGCATAGCTACTAACCCTGACATAGTCATGAAATCACATCTTTGTTTTTTAAGACTCTTCAGCAGGTCTCTTGTGAAGGCACTGTTGTAGCATATTCATCACTAATGAAGATATATAGGAGCACTGGAAGTGCATATTCATGAATTCATACTCATTAAACTTTGTCATCAAATTTACTTGGAGACCATTACATTATCACATATGAACATATTTGTGATGCTTCCAGTCTAGAAACTATTTAGGTTTTTACCCAACTGAAACACAGGCTCTTACCTCCTCTTTAGAGCCCCATAATTGGTATTGTACGGCACATGGTGCATTCCATTTTGAATCTTCCACCCAGCATAGTAAACTGGAAGTAATACGGCCCGAAGTTCTCGGCTAAACTGTTTTTGACTGTTTACAAACCCTTTCTTCATATCCTAGTTCACTAAAAAAAACAGAACTAATTATCTCACATAAACACAAGTACCCGTTTAATGTGCAACAGTGATAAACCATGGTTCACAGCTAAAATCAAACAGTTTCGTCAGGCAAAGGAGGAGGCCTGCAGAAGTGGGGACAAAGTCTTGTACAATCAGGCCCGGAACACCCTGACCAAGGGGATAGGAGTGGCTAAGAAAAGCTACTCTGACAAGCTGACAAAGAAGTTCTCAACTAATGACCCTGCATCAGTGTGGAAAGGCCTGAAAGACGTGACTAACTACAAGACATCATCCCCCCCCACTCTGGGCAATCAACAACTGGCCGACGACCTGAATGTGTATTACTGCAGGTTTGAAAAAGCCAGTCTCGCACCCCACACCCACTCCAACAGACCATCAGCACCTCCCCCCCCGTTACTCAATCAACTCTGAGGATCTGTGAATAGGATGTGTGCCGGGTCTTCTGGAAGCAGAAGACAAGGAAAGCACTAGGCCCTGATGGCGTCTCACCTGCCTGTCTGAAAGTCTCTGCTGACCAGCTGTCACCCATCTTCACCCAGATCACTGGAGCAGTACGAAGTCCCCTCCTGCTTCAAATGCTCCACCATCATCCCAGTCCCAAAGAAACCCAAGATTATAGGCCTAAATGACTAAAGACTTGTTGCTTTGATGTCTCTAGTCATGGAGTCATTCGAGAGACTGGTGTTGGCCCACTTATAGGACATCGGTGAACACCTTTTGGACCCCCTCCAGTCTGCCTACAGGGCAAACAGGTCAGTGGGTGACGCAGTCAACATGGGAGTGCACCTCATCCTGCAGCACCTTGACAGTCCAGGGACTTATGCATGGGTCCTATTCCTGGACTTCAGTTCGGCGTTTAACACCATCATCCCAGACGTCCTTCAGACAAAACTGACGCAGGTTTCTCTGCCCACTACCATCTGTCAGTGGATCACCAGCTTCCTGACAGCCAGCAACTGGTGAGGCTGGAGAATTCACTTCCAGCACCTGCACAGTGAGCTTTGGCGCTCCTCAGGGATGTGCTCTCCCCACTACTCTTCTCCCTGTACACAAATGACTGCACCTCCAAAGACCCCTCTGTGAAACTCCTGATGTTTGCAGACGACATCAGTTATTGGCCTCATCCAGGACGATTACGAGTCTGCATAGAGGAGCGAGGTTGAACAGCTCGCTGGGTGGTGCAGTCTAAACAACCTGGAGCTGAACACACTCAAAACAGTGGAGATGATTGTGAACTTCAGGAGGAACCCCCTTGCACTCCCCCCCCCTCACCATTCTCAACAGCACTGTGTCAGCTGTGGAGTCTTTCAGGTTCCTGGGTCCTACAATCTCCAAGGACCTGAAGTGGGACACCTATTTTGACTCCATTGTGAAAAAGGCCCAACAGCAGATGTTCTTCCTTGGCCAACTGAAGAAGTTCAATCTGCCGTGGACCTGCTGATCCGGTTCTACTCAGCTGTCATTGAGTCTGTCCTTTGCACTGCTATAACTGTCTGTCTGGTTTGGCTCGGCCGTCAGATAGGACAGAATTAGGCTGCAAAGGATAGTCAGGATGGCTGAGACGATCATTGGTGCACTCCTACCTACCCTTCAGGTCTTGAATGACACCAGAACGAGGAAGCAGGCGAGCAAAGTCATCACTAATCCCACACACCGTGGACACAAACTCTTCACACTTCTCCCCTCTGGCAGGTATTACAGAGCACTGTCTGCCAGAACAACAGGACACAAAGTTTTTTTTTTTTTTTTTTCCCCTCGGGCATCACCCTTACGAACAGTTACACTCCCCTATAGGTCTCCTATCAGTACAATATATCCCATCACTTTTGTAATTTACTTTTATTTTTTTGTATTTATTCTTTTTACTCTCTAAATATGCTATTTATTTATTTATTCTGTGTCAGCTGTCTGTCTTGTCTATTGTTCGTAATACTGAAAGCACCAAATCAAATTCCTTGTGTACGTCAGCCCACTTGGCAAATAAAACCTCATTCTGATAAACACGGGACTTAAAAATAACTGACTGTTATGGATGGCTTCTACTGTAACTCCAGTAGAAATTTTCTTTTGATCAATACCCATGGACTCATGATTCTTGAGAGATGGTGAGAATGGGAACTTCCATCCCTTCAGCATCGTAGGGGAGTGTGCTTTTACTACTTCTCCCTCTACACACGTTCCGTAATTATACGGAGAGACAGTATCACTGTGCTCACCACCCCTTAGGAGCACAGGTTGGCCCACAAATCCCAGGCCTAGTAGGGACCATGGACAGAATCATCCCTCCCTGCAGTCCTGATGTTGTCGCTGCCTTAAGTGGAATTGATTAGCTGCTGTGTGCTGGAAACCCAGTGAGGGACATCGCTCTACTTTTAATGGGGATGGCCCAGGGAACCTGGCTGGCTACCTCAGATACCCTGTTCTTTCCACCTATGACAGGTGCCAAGTGTGTTAAATTTTGTCCGTGAAGGTCGACAACACTTTCTGGCTGGTGTTTTGGTAAGATTAGGACAGACCTTGCAACTTCCAAGGCTTGCAGATAAGGGTCTTGCAGACACGTGGCATGAGATTTGGGATTTATCTCCAGGCTGAAGAATCTCCCAGTGGATAAGTATGCTGAGCACCCTCCCCCCCCCCCCCCATTTTTTCCTTGTAAGTCAATGGGTTTCTAAAGTATTGTGCATTTTCGGGCATCAAAATCAACCTGTCAGGGACAGAGAAAGCACATTGCTCCTGATGGCAATTAACTTAATTGATTTCTGGAGAATCCTTGATCTTTTGTGCTTGTTTTTATAGAATCTCTGCGTCTGCTCGTAACATTAAGTCAGGGGAGATGGATTACGGATAAAGGCAAATAAATCTTAAGTTTCCAGTGATGAGAGTACGTTACTGTCGATCCTGTCAGTAACTAAAATGGAGTGTTGTTTCCACAGGTCAGTTGTGGTAAACCCGACACACACAGTATTGAGCTCTTGGCTCTTGGATGCATTCCCGGTTGTAGCAACTCCACGATTACCATCTAGAGAGCCAGGGAAGAAAGCTGGCATGTTTTGTCTGAAATCCCCCTCAAAAACAGGTTATCTGTGCATCGCGGCACCAGCAGTCTCGATTAGCAAAGACCCTTCTGTTGCCTCGCTTTTAAGAGGTTGAAGAAGGACTGTCTTTGTAGTGTAACTCCTGCAGTCAAAATGAAGAGGCCCCTTGAACTCGATGTGGTGTCCTCTACTTGGCATTCAAGGTAATAAACACCTATTAGACGGCACTCTTCTTCCTCTTCCTCTGTCTCCTGGGCTCATCTTGGGCAGTGAGCCTTTGAACCTAGTGTTGCCTCCATAGTGCATATGTCTTGGGTGTATCTGAAAGAAAAGATTGACATGCTCTAATGGTACAGTGCCGTTTTGCTTAGAAGGCGGCAACAGCCAGTCACATCAAATATTCATGTCAGCAGTGGGTGGCGCACCAGTTGGGGTTGTCACTTTGCAAGTTCAGCGCTTGTTGTTCGAAACCCCTGCTGCAGTACCCTTGATCTAGTTACTTAACCCTGAACTGAACCAGTAAAAACACCTTGCTGTATGATTGGGTGCACAATTGTAAAGCGCTTACTATTGCACAAAGCTCTTTATACTGCTTTTGACAAAGGGATCCGAAAAAGAAAGATTAATAATTTAACCTGAAAGATGGCGAGGTTTCTTCATGTGGTCAGTGTAACAGTCACAGTGGCTCATGCACAGTTCACGTCACAGTGGTTCATACATGCAAAATTTACCTTTAAGGGGATTTGGCAGGGATTGATTTGGTATTTGAATTTGGATTAATTCAGTATGTAGCATTTGTTCCTAGGATGGTCTAAGAAACCACCTTAATGGTGGTTGTTAAATGTGTTTCTGTGACCTTAAGTGGCTGTGCGAATGTGTGTAGTAGCTTTTCCCTGACTGTGTGCATTCGGGCATTTGTTTTTGTTCATGGTCAGTGAGTCAGAGCCAGCATGTGTTACATGAGCGTGATTGGAATGGTGGATTCCTCTTACTGTGTTATCGCTTATGTGGAGATATTCCTGTACAGATGTGGGAACTCTGCTTGTCTTAGTGAATGCCATGGAGGAGAGAGGGTTGTTCCTACTGCATGTCTCAGTAGATGTGGAGATGGTGTCTCAGGACATCTCCTCACCCAGAAGATGGCACGCCACAGTCCTCCAAGTGGTCAAAGTGGCTATGGTTCAGTCCCTGACTCGAATGTGGGAGCTGTCTAATATTTCCTGGAAATGTGGTCTGAGACTCTGTGGCACTGTCTGGTGTGTCTTGGAGACTAATGGTTGCAGGTTAAAATGTGACATCTCCTTTGCTTATAAGGGTTTTTATCAGTGCTGTGGAGTTGGAGTTGGAAGCAATTATTGGGTTACTGGAGTTGGAGTCTGTAAAAATGTAATAATCCAGACAGGGATATTTGTTTGTAATCAGTACATAAAACAATTGAGGAGAAGAAAATTTAAAAAAAATATATTCTGAAACCGAAGGAATGGCATAAAAATAAACCTGTGGGGTTCAAGTACTGGTGGTTTCAAACCCCACTTGGGCATTCTTCTGTGTTTCAGTGTGGAGTGTCTATAACCGGGGAAGACTAGTTCGTATAGTTGATGCAAAAGTGGGATCAGGAAAGATGCAAGTCTTAATGTAGTGTTCAGGCAGCTGATCCAGCAGGTATCACAGCTCGGTCGTCATCATTCACTCCAGAGCAATCAGAGCAATTTTTTTGTGTCCACATCGCACCCTGCCTCACACCCTGAATACCCTTCTTGAATAAGCACTGAAAAAAACACTTATCGGGATGGATGATAGTTTCAAATGCCCTGGCATTGCACCATGACTCAGCCTCCTGTACCGGAACATTAAATGCACTGTCACTTTAGTATTACTGTGTGCATTTGTTTTTGGGATAGCTTCTTTAATTGACTGGGGAAGCACTGAACTTTTTAAGAGTAAAAGAGATGCATTTGTTTAGTGTAGTACATTAAAATGCTTTGAATGCATTGTGCTAAGAGCCAGATAAGTTAAAAGTTTTATTTCATTAAGCTTTCTTATTACGTCTATTGTGACAAGGTAAATGCATCTATTTATAACGTGAACGCTTCTCTAATGCACTGTTATTTCTCTCTCCTCTTTTATGTGTGCCCATCTACTGTCTCCCGAACAACCTTCCCGCAGGTAAGACGGTCTGTTTTATTGAATCGGTGAATCACAGCTTCACCACGTCATGCTGTGTCCACGCTGTGCATTCCAGCCCCATCCATCCATCTTCATTACTGAATTGTCTCTGCATCATGCACACGCATGGTCTCTGTGTGGTTCCTCTGGGAAGTGATGCAGTTTGGTCAAATAAGTGGTGATTGGTACCAGGCTGTTACTATGAATAACAGAGAGAGAGGAAACTGCTTATCTCATACTTGTCTACGGCTCCAAACAAGCATAATTACTATAGTTATGCATAGGAGCGAACTAGAATTTTGTCGCATCAGAATTATAAGAAGAAAGTGGGGAACTATCAGTAATCCCAATTAGACTTACTATTGAAATGCACAATGGCAGTAAATTGGCATGGTGATGGCAGTGAAATACCAGCCTGCATCTTTGTAAAGAAGTTCTTTTAGTATGCCTTAAGTACAGGGCTGCAGGGTTAGGGTTATTTTCTGGTTCCGGTTAGCTAATGGTTAGGGGTACCTTAGGATTAAGAGTAGGTTAGGGTCATGGCCAGTTTTGGGTTATGGTTAACATTCTGTACAAAAGCCTACTGCTGGTCATTCACTGAGAAATTACCTTTAACTATTAATAACAGCCAGCTATCCTAATTGTTAATTTATACCGTCCTTCAAGTTTTTTTTTTTTTTTTTCTCCCAGCTTATTTTTCCATTTTGTTATGTCATTGAGCTTGAAAGAAGAATCCATGAAAGGTGGTATGAAATCTTGCAAGGTGATACAACCTGGGGTCCTCGCAGACCTACCGTATGTGCTAGATGTCAGGGCTGTGTAATTGCCTGGGTTTGTTCACTGATGATGGGTTCCGTCTGAGGGGAGAGTGCAGAGGTGTGTGTGCCTATGTGAGGCGAAGAGATTTCCAGCAGAGGCTTTCTCCGTCCGGCCCAACAGCAAGCTGGCCTGCCACCGGGGCTAAATGAGAGAAACGCTGCAGGAAAATTGCATTGTACTGTATGGCATCTTCGAGAGAGTTTGTTTCATTATTATCCTGCGGAGATGGAAGGAGCAGGCAAGCACACGGCAGGGCATGAAGCACAACACCCCATTGGCCCTTGCACAGCAGAGCTAAGAGGCAAAACTGCAGAAATGTGCAGTGAGTCACTGTGCAAATATAAACATAGGCAACACAAACAAATAAACAAGCAAAGCCAGGCAGCAAGTGGTGCAGCAGTTACCAGTACGTCTAGTGCTCTTTGCACCCGGGTCCAAATCCAACCTGCTGCTGTTGTACCCTTGATTAAGATATTAACTCTTAAATTGATACGGTAAGAAGCACCCTGGTGTATAAATGCGTAAATCGCGGTGGCGCAGTGGGTTGGACCGGGTCCTGCTCTCCGGTGGCTCTGGGGTTTGAGTCCCACTTGGGGTGCCTTGCGACGGACTGGTGTCCCGCCCTGGATGTGTCCCCTCCCCCTTCAGCCTAACACCCTGTGTTGCTGGGTTAGGCTCTGGCTCCCTGCGACCCTGTATGGGACAAGCAGTTCAGACAATGTGTGTGTGTGTGTGAGAGAGAGAGTGTAAAATCAGCAGGCACCAATACAAAGGAAAGGTTTCTGTTAATCCAGGCCTTCTGTCCCACACATTCAAGTACATGTAATGAACGGGGGCTGTATACACTGTGCTGAGCCATTTACTGCACTGCAGATCGGGGGGCGGTGGGGGGGGGGGTCTACATCAAGTCATTTTCCTCTCAGTTTAGACTGTCATTGAGATACTATATGCTGGTGTGCTCCTGTCTACTTGTCCCCATCTCCCAACCCCCTCTGTATTGGTGCTCTGAGCCAACCTCTCTAAAGTAAAAAGTATGAGTATTGAGCTTTCTAACTGTGGTGCTGATTTATGCAGAATTTGTTTAATGCCCATTGAGGACATTTATATTTGTCAGGCTTCTCTAATCGCAGTGAGTGACTTGTGGGTAATGTGTTGCTTCATTAAAGGCGAGTGCAGTCCCCCCCCCCAACGTGAATAGGTACGACGTATTGAAGAGCTCCTTAGGTCTGAGGTCTTAGATTTTTAACCGTTGATGTTGTTCTTTTCCGTGATGAAAGGCTGCTACGCTCAGAAAGCCTCAATAAGTAATTGTGGTAAATGCTGAAGGTAGGAAGGAGAAATCATATCGATTACGATAAATTGATTACGATAAACTGATTAGTAGATTACACTAGAAGAAAGTTAATAGTTCAGCAGTGAGTCTAAGCATAAAGTATTCTATATATTTTCTCCAAAGCAGCATAGTGTGAAAGTGATGATTATTTACGCATTCACATATTTAGCAGATGCTTTTCTTCAAAGCAACTTCCAGTGAACTCTATGTAGTGTTATCAACCCACACACCTTATTCACCAAGGTGACTTACACTGCTAGGTGCACTACTTACACTGGAGCACACTCTCTCTGTCACTCACACGCTATGGATGAACCTGAACAGCTTGTCTTTGGACTGTGGGAGGAAACCGGAGCACCCAGGAGAAACCCACACAGACACAGGGAGAACATGCAAACTCCACACAGACTGAAGAGGGATCAAACCCACATCCTCTCACACCACCCAGGCATTATGAGACAGCAGCACTACTCACTGTGATGCCGTGCCACCCATTTCTACAGCTGGGTAATTTTACTGGAGCAATTTAGGGTAAATACGTTGCTTAAGAGTACTACAGCTGGAGGTGGGGATCGTGATGTATATGTGATGAAGTCAAAGCTTGGATGTTGGAGGGCAGCATGTGTATAGAATATAACAAGCATTGATATATCTCACCTCACGCCTGGTCACTCCCTGAATTTGACACACTTCCCATGCCACAATATTTTAAAATAATTTGTAGTAATTTTCCACGATGTTCTACTACATGAAGTATAAAATATGATCACTCACTTTTCATAACCGCTTGTCCTTATCCTAACCCAGAATTAATAGGCACAAGGCTAGGGGGTTTACACCGCGGCCGGATGCCCGCCACACATAGACTATGAGCAAGTTACAGTGTCCGGTACACCTGAGCTGCATCTCTTTTGGACTGTGGGAGGAAACCAGAGCACTTGGAGGACATCCACACAGACACGGGGGAGAACATGGAAATGCCACGCAGACTGGGCCAAAGTTGTGCCCGAACATCCCAGGTGCTGTGAGGTGGCACTGCCCTGTTGTACACGATACACTTTAGCAGAAAATATTAGTAACAGAACATGAACGTGTATATATTCGGCAATTAATTTCACAGTATTTTTTTTCTTTCTCCACTAAAAATACAGAAAACTGGAAAGGCTTAACTTCTTTATCAGGCGCTACATACACATTATACTGTATGTTTCAGGTGCTACATACACATTATACTGTATGTTTCAGGTTTTTATCAAAAGATAATGATTAAGTGTTGATATTTATTCCTAGTAGACCTGTGAGTGTGATGTGGTTGTCAATGATAGTGTCAACAAAAACATTCTTGTGGGCGCAGTTCATAAACCGAACATTAGTGAGCATGAACCATAAATGGCACGGTTGTGAAACCGCGCAGTGTTTGTGCGCATGTGACAGTATCCGGGCAGTGGCTGTGCTGTGAAGAGAAGCTGAGGTCAAGTGGATGCTGTGAAATGCTCGGGATGCCAAATGGGCTGCTTTCCAGCTTGTCACGGGTGTAGTGCTCACTGAAGTGGGGGTTGCGGGGGGGGGATCGTGCATCTTGCGGAGGGCACTGGCCTGGAATGCGGATCTCCTGTTCTTGTGGTTGATGGGATGAGATTAAAGAGGGGCCCGCTGTGCCGTGGAAGATGCAGAAGTAGATGAGAAGAACTTGTGGTCCTTTCCCAGTCTGCTCGTGTGAACCGGTCAGTTCTCCTCTCGCAGTCCTCACACATCCTCCTGGCACTTTTTGAGCTTTTGTGTTCTGTCAGATTTTTGGCAAATTCTGACTTTTTATCGTTTCTCTGTATGCCTGTGTGTTTGATCGTCCATTTGCGTGTGCTGTGTTTCTGCGCACAGACAACCCTCGACTTACTCAAACAGACCATTCTTCAATGCCTTGTGTAAGTCAAAAGTTACATATGTCAGATTCCCCCTCCTTGCCCATAATTCAACATAATAAAATTAATAATTTTTCGATTTCAGTTATTACACCTTGACATTTCTTCGTTATTATTGCCGTTTTCATGATAGCTGTTCCTTTAAAGTGATCCTTTATACGTGCAGCATCCTTCACTATGGTATTCACAGTCGATACGGCTAAACCTGGTTCCCGTGCTATGGATGATAACCTTGTCCACCTTCATACTTCCTTATTATTTTCAGTTTCATCTCCAGATCAATTGCTGTACACTTACGAGACGGCTCTCGTTTTTCTTCAAGCGCACGTTTACCACCAGGCATTGTGAATAACGGAAAGGGTAAAAAATGTGCGAAGAAAGTACTAAACTAACGAGAGGAGATGCGTTCACAGCTCGAAACACGTGAGAACTGGGAAGAAAATCTTCCTGCCTTGTCCAGCTTCATGTATTTCAGATGTTTTGCGTAAGTGCGATCCGTAAATAATGCGTATGCCGGGAATTTTTCGTGAGTCCGGATTTACGCAAGTCAAATCTACGTAAGTAGAGGGGTGTCTGTATTTGTGTGCGTGTGTGGCTGTAAGCCTCCGTGATGATGTTACATTTATGCAGGTCCAAGAGGTGCTGCAGTGGTTTGAGCTGCTGCTCCAACCGAAGGACATGCATTTGAATCCCACCTCTTGGTGTAATACCATTGATCAAGGTGCTTATCTTGATTTCATATGCGAAAAAATTACAAGCTGTGTAAATGGGTAAATCAGTAAAGTTCCTTTGGACAAAATTTTTCTTAAAATGAACTAATGTGGCAGAACCCCTGTTGGACCCATGGTGCAAATCAAACGACTTTGCTGGAGCACTGGAGAACGGAACACCTTGTGCACCACCAGCATGAGAGGGACATGTTTTAGAGAGCGTATAGAAAGGAGTAGCTCAGTGCGCATCAACACGGCAGCTCTCGCACAGTGGGATGTGCCTGGGCGTGTGCAGCCCGAGTGTCGGCTCTCAGTTGGCAGATCATGTGCTGACCTGCGCTGCATTCCTCTCCCTGCGGCAGAGGTGATGCTGGAAGAGTCCTAATCACAAAGAAAAGTCCAGAAGCAGTTCAAAGAGCATGCTTTTCCCACTGAGGTTAGGGGGGCAGCTGGGTAATTTGACTTATGAGCACAGTGCTATAAAGCATCAGGTTTCCTGACACACATCAGAGCAGCTTTTCCTTTCACCAAAGGTCCTGGCATATAAACCACTGCTTTATATTGACATTTATTCGTTTAGTTGCTTTTCTCCAAAGTGACTTACGGCATTAAGCCACTTAGAGCGATTTGCCCATGTATACAGCTGAGTCGTTTTTACCATATCAGTTCAGGGTAAGTACCTTGGTCAAAGGTACTACAGCAGGAGGTGGGATCCAAACCCTTGTTCTGCAGCTCTAACCACTGCACCATCTACAGTAGGTACAATGTAGTAGATAGAATCAAATGGCAACGTGAATGAATACATTATGGGAAATGTCCGCTTTCTTTTTCCGTCTCTCTCCTGTAGTTAAATGAACAAATTGATGATGTCGGGGCTCCGTGGTTGTCTTTTGTGCTAAATGTTTTGGCCCTTTATTGGATGTCGAGTTATCTGTCGTCTGCTAATCAGGACATTACTGTTGTGTGTTGTGTGTGTCTCTAAATAGTTTTAGTTCCCTTTGGTTTTACTGGATTTTATATCCATGGAGCCTTTTAATAAACCTGTAGCCATGATCTCTCAGCCGCCTCTGCATCTTACTTCAGAGGACCTTCTCTATGTCGCTCTTCAGTTCCTCCCCCTTTTGGGAGATGTCTTTGGAGTCGTAAACAGGGGCTCATATCCCATCTGCTCTCCTGCCAGTTGTGTAATAATGTTATTTCCCATCTCTGTGTGTTTGGCTGTAACTTGTAAAGTTAATTTCCCCCCCTTTCCATAGTTATTAGACAGGTGGCACAAATTCCAAGTGTCACACTGTGTTCCCTCTAATTTCTAAGAGGCTGAGTGCACAATAAACTGTTTTTGTGCGAGGCCGTACAGTGTGTGCGCCATGACAATGGAGAGGCGAAATATGACATTTAGCTCATGCTTTTCTCCAACGCGACTTAGTGTTAAGCTACCTAAAGTTACTTTCCCATTTATGCAGCGTGGCAATTTTACTGGAGCAATTAAAGGTAAGCATCTTGCTCAGGGATATTACAGCAGCAGGTGAGATTTGAACCAACAACCTTTGGATCCTAAGGCAGTAACTGTAAGCCCTACGTTATCAGCTGCCCCCGTTTGTAAATAGAAGTGGCATCAGTGAGAACAGCAGGACAAAGTCAGTATCAGTATATTCTGACCTGAGAGGAGCAGGCAGCCACTAAAGCTTGATGCTTGAGACATTGAGTTGTTAGTACAGACATGTGTACATGAGTACACTAAAATGATGATAAAAAGTACAGTATAGTAAATATATAGACCAGTAACATAGGTGTGTATTATCATTATCAAGTATTTTGTACTGTACATGATTGTATATGCTATACTTTTATTCAGCTGGCAGTGCAGTAATAAATTTGTTTACAGCAGCACCACTATGAACACATAAGCAACACGTTGCGCTACGACGTTACGACGGCTACGGCGTCGCTGATTGATAAGAATTTTTCAGCTCCATTATTGTCTTATGGGACCACCATCGTATTTGGGGTCAGTTGTTAAGCGAAACGTCATTAAGCGTTGCATGAGTAATTATAAAAAAAATTGTTCAAATTAAGTTTTTTTTTTTGTTTTTTTTTTTTTTTTGAAAAAAAAAAACCTTATAATGGTGAATAAAATTTTGAAATACCTTTACATGCAAAACAACATATTCACTGAGGAAAGTAATTGCATGATGCCTTTTGTTTTGCATCCTTGTAACATTTACCCCATAGAATCTGGGCAGCCGATTTTGGTGGGGAACATATCCACGCGGGTGCCTCTCGCAGGCCTTTCTACAGAGCCTTTGGCTGGGGAAACACAGGTGGCTATTGTTCGCTTCGGCTGGAGGGAGGCCCGGGACTGGGCCCGTGGTTCTGGTGCGGACTAACCCATCCCAGCAGGGGTCGGGGCCCCTCCTCCTTTCTGGCCCCCTGTTGCTATAGTCTCCTCCTATTCAGCATCTCCATTAATTGAATTAGTTGTGGTGCAAGGGGAGGCCCATGCATCAATATAATGGACTTGTTTGTTTCCCATGTAGATGAGCTTGTGGACGAGCCTTCGTGAGCCTGTCTTTAAGGTGGAGCTGCTGTAGTCCTGCAGTTCCATGTGGTTCTGAGCCTCCGCTTGGCCCGAGGCCACCGGGCACCACACTGGGTGTGGGAATTCTGGCCTAGTAAGTGCAGAGAAAGGACACCGCGCCAGAGAGAAGTGCGGAGGGAAGCACTTTGTAGGGTCATTTTCATTCTGCATTTAAAAACCTCTATCGTAGCGTTTTTTAGTAAGTCACTCATAGGGCGAGTACCGGAGGAGTAGTTCATCCACACATGACCGCATATTGGAATAATCCAGTGCATCACAATATTCTTATTTTTTTTTTCTGATTTAATAAAGGAAAAAATTTGACAAGTGGAACACAAGTAGTCATATGGTTTAATTTCAGTATTTAATGTTTTGCATAAAACTGTTAATAACATGACACATACTTTTCCAATAGGTCCAGATTTCGTAAGAAAATGTCGTGAACACTGCAGCATCATCCATCATGATTTCGTGGTCATTTGTAATTTTCCTCTTGTGGGAGCACTTCATTGGGGAGCTGGTTACATAGTGGTTGGAGTTATTGCCTTGGGTTCTAATGTTTGCAGGTTTGAATCCCAGTTACTCCTCTCGTGCCCTTTTACACCGTATTTACCCTGAATTGCAGCAGTAAAATTACACACACGCACACTGGCTGAAGCCACCTGTCCCGAGTGGGGTCGCGGCGAACCGGAGCCAGCTCGACAACACAGGGCGCAAGGCTGGAGAGGGAGGGAACACACCCAGGACAGGACGCCAGTCCATCACATAGCACCCCAAGCAGGGCTCGAACCCCAGACCTGCCAGAGAGCAGGAACCGGGCAAGCCTGCTGCGCCACCGCACCCCCCACCGTTAGCAGTAAAATTACTCAGCTATATAAATGGGTAAATAATTGTGTCTTTGGAGAAAAGTGTCAGCTTCAAGGATTGAATGCAGTTGCTGAAGATACCTAATTGCATAAAATTCACAGCCCTGTTTGCAAATGCACCCCCCCCGGATGAAGGTGCAAGGGGAACGTGCTGCTCGATGTGGCTCATTACAGAGCATTTCCTGCATATGTGTGCCTGATTAGAGGAGCTGCCCAGAGCCCGTGGGGACTGTATGGGGCCACTTGTTTCCCCTAAAACCTGCGGTCATCTCTGGCTCAGTGAAAATAAAAATTGGTTTCTATTTTCCATTTCCTGGGTGCTTCCCTTGTCCTGCACACTTAGTACAGCTGTTCTTTCTTACAAAAGTAGTCACTTAGTTTTATTTTAATTTGGAAAATTACAAATGATATTTCCCCTCGCACAGTTTCCCCCTATTAATGTGAGATGTACATTATAATCCACATAACCACATTTCCATCCATCCATCCGTCCATTTTCTTATCGGCTTGTCCTACGACGGTCGCAGTGGCAATAGGGAGAGCAAAGCAGCCCAGATGCCCCTGTCCTCTGCAACTTCCTCCAGCTCAACCTGGGGGGTCCCCAGCTACTCCCAGGTCAACTGGGTGATATAATCTCTCCAGCGGGTCCTGTGGGCTGACCTTGGGGGCTCGTCCCAGTTGGCCGTAGCTGGAATACTTCCAAAGGGAGACGCCCAGGGGGCATTCTTACCAGATGCCCGAACCACCTCAACTGGCTTCTCTCAATGTGGAGGAGTAGCAGCTCTACTCTGAGTTCCTCTTGGATGTCTGAACTCCTCACCATCATGGAGAGTGAGTCCCACCATCCTGTGGAGAAAACTTATTTCAGCTGCTTGTAACCATGATCTTATTCTTTTGGTCATTACCCAGAGTTCATGATCATTGGAGAGGGTAGGGACGTAGACCAACCGGTAAATAGAGGGCTTTGCCTTATAGCTCAGCTTCCCCTTCACCACTACAGTCCGGTACAGCGACCACATTACTGCTGCTGCTGCTGCTGCTGCTCCCAGTCTGCAGCCGATCTCACGCTCCCTTCTCCCCTCACTCGTGAACAAGACCTCAAGATAATTAAACTCCTCCACCTGGGGCAGATTTTCTCCCCTTACCTGAAGGGGGCGTGCCATCATTTTCCGTGAGAGAACCATGGACTCAGACTTTGGTGTGCTGATCCTCATTCCAGCTGCTTCACACTCAGCTGCAAACCGTTCCAATGCCGGAGGCATCCTTGTGATGGTGCCAAAAGGAGAACAACATCCGCAAAGAGCAGAGACATCACCTTCCAGCCCCCACACAGAATGCCCTCCAGACCTCGGCTGCGCCTTGATATCCTGTGCATGAAAACTACAAACAGGAGTGGGGACAAGGCACAACCTTGCCAGAGTCCAACACCCACATCGAATGAGCTTGACTTAATGCCGAGTATGCGGGCACAGCTCTCACTCCGTGTGTGCAGAGACTGAATGGCCTGCAGCAGTGGCCCCGGTACCCCATACTCCCTAAGCACCTCCCACAGAATTTCCCGGGAACATGGTCATAGGCCTTCTCCAAGTCCACAAAACACATGTAGACTGGATTAGCGAACTCCCATATCCCTTCAGTTATCTGTGAGAGGGTAAAAAGCTGGTCCACTGTTCCATGGCCAGGGCGGAATCCGCATTGTTCCTCTTCAATCTGAGGTTCAACTATCTGCCGGAGCCTCCTCTCCAGCACCCGGCATAGACTTTCCCAGGGAGGCTGAGAAGTGTGATACCCCGATAGTTGGCACACACTTGAAGATATGGGCCACCACCCCCGTTTGCCAATCCAAAGGCACTGTCCCCGAGGTCCATGCAATTGCAGAAGCATGTCAGGCATGACAGCCCCATGACATCCAGGGCCTTAAGCAGTTCGAGGCGAATCTCATCCACCCCTGGTGTTTTGCCACTCTGGAGCTTTCTAACTACCTCAGTGACGTCCACCAGGGAAATGGACTCTGATACCCCAAAAGCCTCTGGCCCTCAATCCTGTAAGGGAGGCAGGCATATCTCTCAGGTTTAAGAGTTTCTCAAAGTGCTCCTTCCACCTCCCGACAATATCCTCATTTGAGGTCAGAGTTTCTCCGCCTTTGCTGAGCACAACTTGGGCAAAGCTCCTCCGACCCTTCCTGAGTTGTTTGATGGCTCTCCAGAATCTCTTTGAGGCCGACCGAAAGTCATTTTCCATGGCCTCCTGAAAGTCCTCCCATGCTCTGGATTTTGCTTTTGCAACCGCAGCCGCATTTTTTGCCTGTTGTTACCTATCTGCTGAGTCAGGAATCCTCAGTGCCAACCAGGCCCTAAAGCCTCCTTGTTCAGCTTGATGGCTTCCCTCATCACTGATGTCCACCAGCAGGTTCTTGGGTTGCCGCTGTGACGGGCCCTAACAAGCTTTCGGCTGCAGCTGCGCCTGGCTGCTTCCACAATGGAGGTTTTGAATAGGGTCCATTCGGACTCCATGTCTCCTACCTTCTCCAGGATATGGGAGAAGTTCTCATGGAGGTGGGAGTTAAAATCATTCCAGACAGGGTCCTTCGACAGTCGTTCCCAGCACACCTCACTATACGCTTGGGTCTACCGGGTCTGTGCATCAGTTTTCCCCGCAATCTGATCCAGCTCACCACCAGAGGGTGATTGGTTGACAGCTCAGCACCTCTCTTCACCCGAGTGCCCAGAACATGTGGCCTCAAGTCAGATGAAATGACTACAAAGTCAGTCATTGACCTTTGGCCCAAGGAGCTCTGGTACCAAGTACACTTATGAGCATCCTTGTGTTCGAACATGGTGTTTGTTATGGACAAACCATGGCTAGCACAGAAGTCAAATAACATTTCATCATTCAGGTTTAGATCGGGCAAGCCGTTCTTCCCAATCACCCCACTCCATAACCACATTTTCTGCAAAGGGAAGAAAAAAAGTGTATTTCAAAATATGTTGTTCTCTTATCTGAATGTGTCTAAATGCACATCATGTCAAATTGATTGGACGTTTAAAGGTACTTGGCTATAAAATTTTACATTTATGTTTTCATATATTCATTTAGTCCCATCCTGGGTGTGTCCCCTCCCCCTCCAGCCTTGCGCCCTGTGTTGCCGGGTTAGGCTCCGGTTCACCGCAACCCTGCTCGGGACAAGCAATTTCGGACTTTGTGTGTGTGTGTGTTCATTTAGCAGACACTTTTCTCCAAAGCAATATACATCTCTGAGAATGATACAAGGAGTACATTACATCAACAGAAGGAGAGATCTGGATGCAGACACGTGACTCTTGAGCACAGTCCGTTTGTGATATACCACCATATAAACCAGTAATTATTGAACAGACAACGTAGTTCATGTATATCAAGCACATAAGAGATCATTGCAGAAGCAAGTCCAGAACAGATGTATTTGGAAACCCTTCTTGAATGCTGAAGGGGATTCGGCAGTTTTGAGTGAGAGAGGTCATTCCATCACATCAAAGTTAGAACCGTGAACTTTCGGACTTTTGATTTTGGACCTCGTGTCTGTGGGACCTTTAAATGGAGAGAGGTAGAGGGCCATAGCAGTCTGGCTGGGGTGCAGCAGGATATCAAGTCTTGTAGATATTGGGGAGCAGATCCGTTGATGGTACCCTCAAAGTTCAGCTCTGCAGAAAACTGGCTGTGTGACCTATCCTTGTTTGCTTGATATGAGGGCAAAAAACTGTATTATTGGATATTGCTCACAGTAAAATTCCACAAATACAATAATTCCATCCCATAAATAATATGTAAGTAGATCCAGTACTCGATGCAGTAACATGTACTCAGTAGCTGAGGTCAGCACATATTATTTCTCTAGTTTAAATGAGGGCAGTGTAGATATTTAGAAGAATTTGTTATTTAGCTGGATGTTCTCTTTATAGCCATCATTGACAGCAGTTGAGCCACAGCACAGCATTTACTGTGCAAACCTTTAGTTTTCCAAGTCTTAGAGTTGGTTTCTTACCCACCATACCACCTGAGAGCTGCTCTTTGGTTTTGTATCTATAAACTCCTCAAGGATTGTCTTCTAAACACACACTTCATCCTGATGCTGCAAAAGACACGTTTCCACAGTGTCTCTGCATACAATACCGAAGCACTTGGGAAATCCTTGTAACGCCTCTTGAGAAAGAAGCCAAGGGCTCGGAGCATTCATTGTACATTCATTGCTGGCCCAGTCTACTGGCAGTCATTGCGCATCGAGGGTGCAGTGGTTAAGAAACCGGGCCTGTGAGCACAGCTGCTGCGGAGCCCTGTTGTTGTACCCTTGAGCGAAGACCTTCCTCTGAAATGTCTTTCCTAAATACAGTAAATACAGCTGTGTACATGGCCAGAACTGGAGGGGATCACACTTTGGCTCAAAGTACGTGCTTAATAATATAATCTATACTCTTTTTCTTTCAGTAAACCTGGCTACAATTCCATATGACATGCATTTCCTGTAGTTTATTGGATATCCTCATTTTTGAGATAATCGTGGCCCATTACCCAATTCTTATGTCCCCTTCAGAACATAGTGTCGGCCAGCATGGGAGAGGTGAACACTGGCCCACAGCTCCTTCCAAAAGCCCCTGCTGTTTTCACTGTTTAACTTGTAAGCACGCATCACAGACTTTGGGGGGTGGGGGTGGCTTCACCACTGCCTAAATCAGCCTTCAGTCCTGTAAGAGCCTGGCATTCTCACCCAGCCAAAGAAGTACCGTAGTAAACGAGAACACTGGAAAGGACAGCACCCTGAGTCATTTACTTCTCCTTGACACATGATGAGGTTCAGGGTGTTCTGTAGCAACTGGATTTCAGTCCAAACTTGTCTTGCTCTGTTCACTGAAATACTTTATACGTCCCTTTCCAACTCAGCTGTGCTGTCTCAGTTCTGACAGTTATGGCTAACGAAGATCTAAAAATCCTCCTGTAGGTTTCTTGTTTCAGTCATCTACAAGACTTGAGCATCCACTACACCCCAAAAAGACCACTACGCTGTTCCACATCTGCCCTCTTGGTGGTCCCATGCACGAAAGGTAAAGCACGAAAGTTCTCAGTTCTGGATCCGTTGGGGTGGAACGACCTCCCCCTCTGTCTCGGAACTGCTGAATCTCTGTCCACATTTAAAAAGGATCTCACCTCTTCTGGACTCACTTCACCCACGATCTTTTAAGTTTATGTAAGATGTAAATGTTCATGGGCTATAACTTTAAGGTTATCCCCGGATAAACCTTTACGCAGCTACTCCTGCAATGTATCGTAAATGTTTATATGTATCTCAAAAAAAAGTTTTATGCAGCTACTCGTGTGATTAACATTGGTTCATATAGTGGTAAGAAACAAACTGTGAGAAAGTGTCTCTTTCTATTAATGTACTGAGCACATTGTATTTTTTGTGAGATGTACATCACTTTGGAGAAGAATCGTCTGCTAAATGAATAAATTTAAATGTAAATGTTCATTTGTCTTATGGAAGTGTCAGGCATGCTCCTAGGTGGCCTTTAGGAGGGATAACTGTCTCATGAGAGCACACTTGGATTCAAAAGTGGTAACTTC
Organism: Scleropages formosus; assembly: GCF_900964775.1. Classification (NCBI taxonomy): domain Eukaryota; kingdom Metazoa; phylum Chordata; class Actinopteri; order Osteoglossiformes; family Osteoglossidae; genus Scleropages; species Scleropages formosus. The sequence continues at coordinate 3,600,833 of NC_041830.1, read as the reverse complement.
TTTCTTTCCCCCCCGTAAGACCCACATAGCGGCTTAGGAGGAGAGCACAGATTCTCTGCTTATGACAGGGTTCAGATCCGACAACCCTGTTGCAACTCCAGTTTGTCGTTTGCCAAAAATCACTTTATGCTGAATTGTATGAATCATAAGGATATAAAAGCAGTTAACACTCACCAATGTTATCTTGTGAAATAGGGCTCCGTTATGTTTTATCACTAATTTCACTCATATTCATGGTAAAATAATGCTAATCTATAATAATTTACATATAGTACAGTAACTATAAAATAAAACCTAGTACAAGTAATTATGAATTGAATGCTTAAATTCTGTACGCTTCGTATATGAATAATGAACACACTTTTTGGTTGCTAGCCAATAAAAAGTAACATGAAGGGACTCATAAACAAAAAGTTTTGTAAACAAAATGTATTTGCTGCACCACAAATGAACACTGACTGAGAGCCAAAGAGTAACAGGTATGGCACTGCAGCAGTTCTTTTATTTAGAACTTTGCTGTATCTCTGTTTTGTCCATATTCAGTTCAGTTCACTTCAATGTATTTTTATAGTAAATGTGTAGTATATAGTAACTCAGAATGCTGAATAAAGATCAAGCGACATAACAGTAGTTAATATTATGATTGTAATTACTGAAACAATAATATTAATAATGATTAGAACAAGAATGGGAATAATTTAAATATGTTATTTATACATTAAATTACTATAAGAACTATATTAGTTGTAGTCATATAGCCAATTGGTCACAGAGGAAAGGACAGTACAATCCCAACCAAAAGACAGGGGAGAAAGATATACATCTGGGAGTTCAAGTGCCAGTGGCCCCCCACACGTCCTGGGCATTCTAGGCATAATACATCGAGGCTACATATGTTTTGTTACCCTCAGGTGTGATTGCCATACTCCTTCCATGCTCAGTTTCAATTGATATGATCACTTTTGACATTCAACCTGGGGAACATTACACCCTACTTCTGCTGGCCAAGATTTCCTCTTTACAGGCTGCCCCTCCTGCCTTCTTCAAGGCACATAATGGGCACATAATGGGCACACAATGGGCACACACCCCTTCTCCTCTTGACCGCGACTAATATTGTGCAAGTCAAGTAGGCCTCAAGCCCGAGTGCCTTGATGATACGGGCCCTCATCACCACAAGGGAACGACATTATAGGTGTGCGTCATGTATATTGGAGTTACTGGAGGTCATTAGACTTTTTTAATCTCATAAAGCAAATAAGTACCAACAAATTGGGTAAACTTTAAATTCAGGTGTCTATTAAATATTTAGAAGGGTGTAAAAATTAATATCACCGTCTGTATTGAATAAAGCCGGTTATTATCTTAAACAAACATTATAGAGATTGGTTTGGGCTCAACACTTTATGTTATGATGAAAGAATTATGCAGTAATGGTAAAAGCAAAGAAATGCAGTAATGCCCTTAAAGGCTATCTGTCTATCTTTCCGTTTGTCTGTCTGTGTTACTGCTTTTATGCCATGATGGCAAATGGCACACATTGATTTCCACGTTTGCATGATACCATTACTTATCAGTATCTCTTTCTCTTGCATGGCGAGGCTTTGAGTGTCCCTAACTCTAAACTAATGCCCCTGTGTTTCCATCAGCAACGTCTATTTCATCTGAAAGGAAAAGTAAACATGAGGTGTCTCTCTAGGCCCTCGTCTTCACTGACAGGGCCACTCCTTTTTGACGTAGAGTACAAGCACCATGCTGCGTTGCACCATATTTCAAGCTACAAGTGCAACAGTCACTACAGTCATTCACTGTTAATCCACAGGGATGATCAGCCTTATTATTTTGGGTTCATGTGTCATTTGCTTTGCAGAAGAGGAGTGTCACGGCATTGCAAGTCAATATAATAAAGGCCAGTAAGAGCAGCATATGGACAGGGATAATAGAGTGGTACATTATTAAACATGTTTTCTCATTCTAAGCTCTCACCATGTGTAATTGCCAGTAAATGCAGCTAAGGGGTACGAAGGGCAGTCCTCTCTACCGAACACTCATTTCCACCCTAATCCAGTTTAATTGGAAAAAGCTCTCTTATTCCCCTTCCAATTAAAATTGTTGTTAATATTCATGCAAGGTTACCAGTATCGAAATTCAGACATGTTTTTCGTCTGATTTTAAAAAGTGTGAGAGGAAAAGAGATTCCGAAGCAAGTTCACAGCACAAGCAGTTTAGGCGCAGACCAGCAGCCATTGAGGGGCCCTTTATCAAAGGGGTGTTTTTAGATAGGCGAAAAGTAGGATGACTCTTAGATTTCAGGATTTTAGGGTTATAGACAGTTCCCAGGTTACGAACGTCTGACTTATGTACAACCTGTAGTTATAAACCACCCCCTTACTGATCGGAAATTAATTTTTTTTTGTCACCCTTAAGTTTTAATCAAATGAAAGCTTCATAATTAAGCCTTTTATATTAAAAATTCAAGTTACGTACAATGTTTCGCGATAACAGACAGGCATTACTTTGTGACCTGCATCAAAACATTGCGAGCTGATAGCGGTTCGTTGGCTCGTTGGCTCGTGAGCCCGAGGTAGGACAAAGGCTTCCTTCTTTTCAGTTGATCCACATTGGTGTTAACAGTGTTTCATGTGTTACTGTATTTGGCTTTAATTTTTCATTTTTATCCTCCTCACCATGGCACCAAAGCGTAAATGTGATGCAAGTGACGGTGATGCATCAAAGAAAAGAAAAACGATCACGATTGAACCTAAAGTGCCGCAATAATAAAAAGCAAAAGTTTCTTTAATATACGCACACTCACTCTCTCCCTCTTCCTCCTCCTCTAAATATTGTACTAACATTTCTTATCTCTTTCTGTGTTTCTCTCTATTATAAATATTCTAGTTACATTTATCATTATTATTATTATTATTATTATTATTAGTAGTAGTAGTAGTGTATTGTTGTATCTGAGGGGAGGCATGGTGGCACGTTCAGCCACTGCCCACTGTGTGACGGGTCTGGGGTTCGAGTCCTGCTTGGGGTGCCTTGCGACAGACTGGCATCCCGTCCTGGGTGTGTCCCCTCCCCCTTCAGCCTTGCCCCCAGTGTTGCCGGGTTAGATTCCGGCTCACCGCGACCCCACTCGGGGCAAGCGGTTGTTGACGATGGATCGATAGTGTATCTGGAAGGGTTTCTTTAATGTTTTTTTATGCATATAAAGGTGGTACTATTCACTTTATACTAAGACAAACATTTGACTAACTGATGTTAGACACAAACCGTACCTAACTGCTCCGATTTACGTAGAAATCCTATTTAAAGACAGACTTAGGAACAGAACTTTTTCGTAATCCAGGTACTGCCCGTAACATGCAACAGTGGAAATATACATTAAGTACAAAATACCAGCAAAATACTAGTTCATGAAGGAATGTGCCCTTTGGTGGTATTCCAGACATACTAACCCCTGAGGCACAACTTTACAGTGACAGGATGTGTACTCGCTCCCTCCGTTCTGAGAAAGGACTCTGCTGTTGAAACCTTGGGATGGGTACTTTGAAGCCACTTCTTCACTTTTCTCTACAGCATTGTACGAGCAAAATTTAAAGGTTTGCCAAGTAAGTACATGTTGACTATAATTGTACATAATAATACGCATCTGATGTATGGAGAGGTTATTATAAGGACTTTTAGGAGAGATGCTTCGTGTTCTTTTACTGCCAAGCAGCCAGAACACGATTAAGCTGAAACGAGGTGCTCTTCCACCCCTAATGGGGGCATTCTCTTTCCTTAAAGGGAGAGCGGGTGATGTCCTTGGCTCTCCCGTTTCAAAGCACGGCTACCTCTGTGCAGTGGATTGTGGGAAGGGAAGAGAATCATTTTGGTCCTTCCAATCCCATAATGAGGTCTATCCTCAAGAGTACTGCTCATTTCCATACTGCACGGTTCAGGTAGAGGAGGTGTCAGGATGTGGAAACATGGAAACGGACACTGACTACTGAGTAATGAGAGAGAGGGACACATGCAATGTTTGAGGGTGGAAAGAGAGGAGGAGAAAAGCAGTCACTGTCATGATTTTTTTTCTTTTCTGGAAGTGTACTTATTTAATGTCCCGTTGTCTTCCTCACTGTCAATCAAATCACTTTTGGCAGTTGCCTCCGAGGTGACCCCTGGTAGTCCATTAGTCACATGCTCGCGGACGTGCTTTCCATCGCCTATGACTTCACTGCGCCTCCCCCTCAGCTAACCATTCACGGCAAGTTGCACACAAGAAATGAGGTGCAGAATGAGGTGAAATGGGGTGCTCTTCCACCCCTAATGCAAAGGTCATCACCCCTTGAGATCATGACTAACCAATCGGACACACAAGAGATGTCCTCCATGTGGCAGTGGGAGATTCTGATTGGCTAGTCATGATCACAAGCTGAGAGGTTGACAGCTTTGTTTACACGCAACTTTAACAAGTATTGTTTCCTGATGAAAAATGTTCACGTTTGAAGAATATCAATGATGTATCTGAAACAAAACTGGACTTTGTCTTACAAGTAAACTCGCAGATGCTGGAAGGAGACTCAGTTGCCAGGTGGAGTTTTAAGTGGACAGGGTGTAATTTTTGAATACTTGCTCAGGTTTAGAGAGCAGAGATTTCTGGATCATAAAATTTTTGAAGACATCTGGGTTGTCAGACAGGGAGGGCTTTGTCTGCATCCACCCACAATCCATCTCATTAATGCTGAAAACACGAGGGGTAAATTCTTGCTCACACTGGGATCACTTGCGAGAAATTCCTTAACGAATAAGTTTTTGTAAAATAGATATAGATTTTTGCGATTTCATAAGTGCTTGCCTCGATTATTAGTTCTTCATTTTTGATTACCCCACTGAATGGATTTAAATAATTCCGAACTATGGCTTGTTTTATTAATCACCAACAATTGATTGTCTGCTGCCCTGTATCACTCTTGAAGCTGTAATTAGTCTCCTGAGAAATAAAGGTCTTTCTTTTTGGGTAAAATCCCAAACCGCAAAGAGAACCCTTCCAGTACAGTAGCGGCAATTAATTTTTGTTGACTTTTTTTTTTGTGCAACTCATGTTCGATGGCCCTAGTGCAAAACTTTAGCTGTTCCCAAACTCTCACCAGGCCCGTGATGGAAGGATGTGCAATGGAGAGTTTCTTGGCATAAAATTGGGCCATTATTAGGGAATGACAGCCAAAGTATTTGGGTGGAAAGCAATCTTTTTACATTCCTATCTTGCATCAGCTAAGCATGTGTATGGGCGCCTTGCATACGAATCTCTTTGGGCATGATTCCTGACAGTAATAACCCCCAAATGAAGGCCTGCCATTTTTAAAATGCCTTAAAAAAAAAAGCAGCCTATGCACAGGACAATGGATTGCCATTTCCAGACTCGATGGATCTCAGCTCTCCCCTTTTGCAGCAGACAGCTGAAGCTCAAACCCAGGCGAGGTTAGGCAGCTGCCCTTTCACTTACTGTTTTTGTCACCCTTGTTTGGATAAAATCACAAAGGCCAGCTAAATTTTATGAATGAGGTGAACATCCAAAGTGGCAGTTTCTCTTAGCTTTTATTTGGGCTGGGACATAAGGGGGAAGAACAAAAGGAGGACCCAGAAGACCGGGCACCTCACAACTGGATTCCGATGAAGTTTTTCAGGCGTAATAAGGGTTCTCTGTGAGAAAATGATGCGGCTCAATGCTCTTCTATGTTGTAGGTCCACCCCCACCATAGATTGAAGACCTGTCTTTCCAGTGGGCACACATGCAAGTTTCCAGCAGGCATTCTTTGGCATGATGAATTTGTCAGACTCCAAGTATCTGCAGGGGGCTGCAGTCAAAAAGAGCTGCAAGTGAGACGTTAGCTGTGGTTTGGGTTCCTGCTAACCATTCTTGATGTTCCCTGTCTTTTCAGTATCCATGTGGGAAGAGAGGTATGTGTTATGGTACAAGTCTTGTCCTGGCATCAATTGAAATGTCTGGGATTCCCCAGGCATTGCAGGATTTTTAGACCCAGCTGTCTGCCCTAAGCCTCAACAGTTCTGCCTAGATTTGTTCAGAGGTGAGGAACTTTTTATCCCAAGAGACCAGCTTGCTGAACAAAGTGGTACCCAGACTCAAATGTGTCAAGTGTAGAACTCGTTCTACTGAATGCCTCAGCATGTGTAATCCTGGGGCCCCAGCCTTTTCAGCCCGTGAGGCCGGTGGGCCAGCAGGGGTACGAGGGGTGCAACCCATGGAGAATAGAGATGCGGACAGATGAACGGAGGCCTGAGAAATGCCACAGCTGAACCAGTTCATCATTGACACTCGCACACAATGATGAGCTATATGTTCTCGTGAGAAATAAGTCATGTTGTTAAAGTTACATGATCATATTAGAAAAAACTGTAATGTGCTCTCACCGGCCGCTTCGCATATACTGTACCTGACTGTTTCAGACTGGTGGTGGTAGTGTGATTGTGTGGGGTATTTTCTTCTTGACACACTATCTTTTATAGTGAAAACTCAGCACATTTGAATGCCACCAAGTACCGAAGCATGGCTGCTGACCAGATGCATCTCTTTATAGCCAGTCTAGCCTCTCTCATCCAGCAGGATAATTCGCCACTTAATAAATCACACATCTTCTGAAGATGGTTCAGGGCTGTCCAGTGCCAACCTCTCCAGCCAATGCAGCTTTCCTGAGATGGGGTGAATCTCAATGTTTGCTCAATAAATGTGTTGCCAAGAAATATCCAGAAGCTCTGTGAAACTGTCAAGCCACCATGAATTAAGAACCCTGTGGGATGTGCCCACCACGTTGTTGATAAATTCATCTTCTTCTGGAGGCAAGAGGGGCCCTAGGTACCAGGGAGATGTACCTAATGAAGTGACCGATGAGTGTACACCACACTGCAGAAGAGCAGTCTAAGTACTCATCCAACTTCTCTCTGCATGCACGGTACAGACTTGGGGTGCATCCATATGTTGTACCACATTTCAGCAAAACCCACAAAGGCAATAAACAATGCTTTTTAATTACTTGGTGTGAATGCAGCTCTGACAAAGCTGTTAAAGATTTCCCCTTTGTGCCTCAGACTGTGGCGGGAGGGGTGTGATTGCGAACGGAATCAAAAATCGTCCTTATGCAAGACTCCTCCTACCCCCACCACCCAGACAGCTGTTCCGATTCTCTGAGTATGGGGTGGTTCTCTTTGGTTGCTGGAAAAAATGCGACAGTGGATCACCTCTGCTAAGGGCCCCCAGCTATTTGGGTGCCGTATTGGCCCTTTTATTATTACACCTGTATCTCAGGAGCCAGATAATAACATAGCTCACATTTCTAGCGTCACAGGGGGTCAGACTATCTGAGATGCTAGAAGATTTGCTTTTCTCACTTACACGCGTTTCCAGACCCGGAAACTGAGTTACACTGTCAGCCACATCTCCCACAGCTTCCATTTTTCCATCCGCAGAGTGTATTGCCTCAAGCTCTTGTTAACCACAACTGGAGTTTGTTTCTTGGAGCTGGTGGACTGTGGGTTCCGGTCCATGTCCTAGATGATGCCAATGGCTGAACCGTGATCACCATAAAAGTCAGTGTAACAGGCTGCTGACTCGATAAGCTGCTGTTAGGGCACCACCGCAGCCAGGTCACGTCACTGGTTGCTGAGCTTTGACCGCAGAGGGCCACACAAAAAAATGCCACTTGGGTGCAAAGTAACACACACACACTCCTTTGCTTCTTTTATTCATCACTGTGTTTAATATTTTATTGCACATATATAATGCAGTGTGTGAGTATGAGCGTGTTGTGCTTTGTGTCTCTCTGCATGTCAGCTTTGCCCCCCCCAATCATTAAAAGCTGAGCCTTGAGCACCGCAATATGCAGAAGTGACACAAGATGGTTGTGTCTTCATTGCTGGTGACTCTTCTTTCCATGTGATCTCGTTTGAAAGGCCTTCTGGGTGCCGAGTCAGCAAAATTGAGCACTGCTATCACAACACCGGACAGTCATATCAGGAGCTGATGCCTAATATCTGCAGAGAAGAGAGACTCGTGGCAGCTATGGCCCACGAGACACTTCCTCGCACAGCAGGAAGGAGGGAAAAGAGCTGTGATAACAGAGGTGGCTGCAGGCACATTCATCCGTTGACCTGCTTGGCAGATAGTTTTAAACATCTTATAACTTTACCCATTTGCAGAGATGGATATTTGCTTTATGCTGGTTCCTTCTCAGACTTATACAAGCAGCCTCCCGATCGGGGGTCCGGTTCCTCGAACCATGAGCCCTGCACGCTGCCATGTGCACGGGTTTGCTGGGCGAGTAGCGTTCCGTTGCTCGAACCCCACAGCGTGACCCTGGAGAATGATGCAGGTCCAATGACCCCACTTAGTTAAAGTGAAACCCTTTGCCAGGGGAAAAGAGTTTTAGATCTGCCAGTTTCCCTTTGCTGCCATGTGCACTTTCCAAGCATGAGCTTGAATTTCATTTACACACACTTAATAAAGGACTGACCGAACTGCTTACCTGCTTTATTAGGCTTAATGTAGCTGTGCACGTCTGAGTATATTAGTGCTGGACTTGCATTTTTTTAATTGTTGGGGTCCCGTCAATGCGATCCCATATTTCCATTAATCAATCAATATTTCATATAATCTAATGCCTGTGTGGTTCCTTTGGGAAACAGACCAGATGCTGTTAAGATAACAGCTCGGTATATGTGAAGATGTGTTCTGTGTGAGTGCTGCACCGTGGGACGCCTCGAATAAGATGCACGATATTCCTCACGCTTGTGTTCCCATTTGCGTTCATCACACCAACCGCTGTTTGTCTGCTTGTACATCCTGCCACCTCGCACCCTCAGCATGAGTTCTGAGATGGCACTTTGTGCTAACCAACATTAACTTGTTTCTTTCTCTCTCTGCCCCCCTCCCCAATTTGTCTCCCTGTCCCTCTCTGTCCCTCACTTGAAGATCACGAAGCGATCATCGCTGGTAAGTGCAGCCTTTACTGATTATTTACTGATTATGGGGCTTATTTACTCTATGCCTGCTGGAGCTTTCCTGTTCTCCTCTTTCCATCCTTTGTGTTATTTACATTTTCATTTTTCTGTTATCAAGAGCAACATGCTTGTTCACTGTGGCAAAAAAGCATCCCTGGGTCACAAAAACTGTCATTTGCGGAAAAGCGTAATCAGTCAGGGAAAGCAAAAGTGGTTCTGAAAATATAGGTGAGTGGTTCACTTGGGGAGGAGCTGTCCTGAAGGTTTCCTGCTCAGTGTATGGGTGGAAGATTTATGGATGGTTTCAAAGCGTTGTCATTTAATTGAGCACAATATGGCCGAACACAGCAAATCAGTTGCTGAAATACATGTGCCTGTTTTGGAAGTGGCGTGGTTGGAACAAATTTGCCATGCATCTGTGACATATTTAATACATTTTAAACAGCATAGTTAAACAGTTTGAATTCAAGTGGCTATTAAATTTTACACGTTCTAAGTATCGGAACATAGTAAAAGAAGCAGAATGTAATAAACGTTTTCCACGCAGCCGAGCCTTCAGCAAGAAGCCCAGATAAGAGGAACTGCCGTGTAGGCCACAGGAGATCAAATAGGTTTATATGTGCTCCTTGTCACCATGATCATGTACAAGCGAGAAGGCAACAGTGTAAAGTGCATGTGTGTGGTGTGTATTTGGTGACTCACTGTGTAATCAGGCTCCATTGTGGTTAAAGAGTGCCCTTGTATCCTGGAGGCTGGTGTTTAAGTCCCACACTCACACTGTAGTTCACACTAGAATTGGTGGAGTTAAATATACGTTTGGATAAATTGGGAAAATAGTGGGTCATCTTGGACAACAGCCTCAGCAAAGCAAGCAAAATGGTAATTATAATTTTGATAAAAGCCTCAGTGATCCAGCTTGTTTTACGGTGTTATTTTATACTTGGCAAGCAGAGCTCTGGGTTGGATTTCTGTGCACAAGGCATCTTTCGGGTGATGAAAGCCTCAGTCTTTCTCCTGATAAGCGATGTCGACACCCTTCCCTGCTGTTGTGCGTGCGTTCAGTGGGATGCCGAGGAGAGCGAGCCACGCCTGCCCTTCCGGTGCCCTACCGAGAACGCCAGGGCCTAATTGGAAGAGCTGTGACTGGCATGTAGAAAATGAGTATGTTCGACTTGCAAATGAGCCGTGGTTTATGTGGTTTTATAACCCTTTTGCAGTAGATTGTATTTATATTACATACATTATTTATTTATTTAGCAGACACTTTTCTCCAAAGCAACTTCCAGTGAACTCTATGTAGTGTTATCAACCCACACACCTTATTCACCAAGGTGATTTACACAGCTAGATACACTACTTACACTGGAACACACTCTCTCTGTCACTCACACAATGGGTAAACTTGAACAGCATGTCTTTGGACTGTGGGAGGAAACCAGAGCACCCGGAGGAAACCCACACAGACACAGGGAGAACATGCAAACTCCACACAGCCTGAGCGGGGATCGAACCCACATCCTCTCATACCACCCAGGTACTGTGAGACAGCAGCGCTACTCATTGTGCCACTATGCTGTAAGTTTACATGTTTACATCCCATAGTATAATCAAAGTCAAAGTCAACTTTGTCATTCTGCCTATAGGTGAGTTACGCATACAGGGGAATGAAAATTCGTTTCTCTGCGGACCTCCGCGCCACATAAAACATACAGTGCAGTTCGTATTTAAATGAGAGAGGAAAAAAAATCATTGGAGATGTCTGTGTTTCTGGTTCACCAAGAGAACTGTTTACCGTGAGCATCTGGTGTGGTGGCTGCATCAGTGACTCCATCACAGGGCAGCTGGTCCACATCATTTATTTGTGTAAATACATGAGAATGTGTGTGCATTTTGTATGGATGTGTATCTCTGTGTGTATGTGGATGCTACTGTACACCACAAGGTGGGCGGTGGGATTGACTGTACTGTACAGCACTCTGTACACTGCCTGGTGTTGGAGTAAGAAGTGCTGGGCGCTTCCTCACCACCTGCCTACCAAGTGCCACCTTCAGCTTTTCCCTTTTGGTTGTTTTTTCATTGTCTGCTTTTCTTCCGCTGTCTTTGTTTTGGTTTTGAACTCTGGTACACCTCACACGAGACCTTCCTGCCCTGAGTTTTAGGAGCATCTCCTGCACTCTTGATATCACTTGAGGAAATTTGCAGTCACGATTCCCTTTAACCCTTAGCTTCTGTTTGAGGTGGCTTTCTGTTGTCCACCGATCGACCACAACATTAGAACCACCTGCCTAATATTGTGTAGGTCCCCCTCGTGCCGCCAAAACAGCTCTGAGCCGTCAAGGCATGGACTCCATAAGACCTCTGAAGGTGTCCTGTGGTATCCGGCACCAAGATGTTAGCAGTAGATCCTTTAAGTCCTGTAAGTTGCGAGGTGGAGCCTTCGTGGATCGGACTTATTTTTCCAGCACATCCCACAGATGCTCAATTTGACAGAGATCTGGAAAATTAGGAGGCCATATCAACATCTTGAACTCTTTGTCATGCTGTAGTGTGCACCTACTCGAACAATGAACCTCAGTACAGCAAGTGGTAGGTAACAAACTAGGTTTGCTTGAGACTTTCATGTCTGCAGCTATGTCTCCTTCTCTTAATTTAATGCAGAAATTGTACTTTTGCTGAGATGTACGTCACTTTGGACAAAAGCATCTGCTAAATGGATAAATGTAAATGTAAATGTATTGTGGCAAGGTCCATTATCCTGCTGAACGAGGCCACTCCCATCAGGGAATACTGTTACCATGAAGTAGTGTACGTGGTCTCCAACAATATTTAGGTAGGTGGTACGTGTCAAAGTAACATCCACATGAATGCCAGGACCCAAGGTTTCCCAGCAGAACACTGGCCAGCGCATCATACTGCCTCCGCTGGCTTACCTTCTTCCCATAGTGCATCCTGCTGCCATCTCTCCCCCAAGTAAACAACGCACCCAGCCATCCACATGATGTAAAAGAAAACGTGATTCATCAAACCAGGGTGCCTTCTTCCATTGCTCCATGGTCCAGTTCTGATGCTCACGTCCCCATTGTAGGCACTTTCGGCAGTGAATATAGGGGTCAGCATGGGCATTCTGACCGATCTGCGGCTATGCAGCAAGATGCGATGCACTGTGTTCTGACACCTTTCTATCATGGCCAGCATTAAGGTTTTCAGCAATTTGTGCTGCAGCAGCTCTTGGGCAGCTCATTACAACTGATAGTAAATCAAATTGTGAAACATAGAAGGTCACCTTATGTAAAAGTTGTGACACCTTTTATCCAACTTCATTCCTTGCCTTCATGACAAGTTCAACACTTCCTTTTGGAATTCCTGATGGGCAGACCTTGTTGAGAGAGTTGGCCAGCAGCCCTGCTCCAACGGCTTTCCTTTTCGTTGCGTCTCATCTGAAAACCTATTTTTGAAGGTTGTTACATGCTCACTGGAAATAAAAACTCCTTTTGGGGGTTCAGCGTTAACTCCCTTGTACATGTCACTGAAGTGTCTGCCTGTTTCCGTGTGTTTGCTGGGTGAAGGCAGTACTTGCGAGTGGGTTCAGTGCGTTGCCTTGACGGAGGAACGCGATTGCCCGGAGGGATGTAAACCGCTGCCGTCTTCATGTTAATCCTCCAAACTCTTTGTCTCCTCCATGTACCTCCATCGGGGGGGGCTTCGTGCAGGCATCCATCGGAGGAATTCGAAGCTGAACGCTGCGCTCCATTGTCGGAGCCAGTGCTGTCTGTCTCAGTGAGTGACACCATCTTTGTTTTTCAAGGCAAGAGGAGCTGTGGGGAAATAGCAGCGAAGAACGACGTGGAGCAGCTCGCCTGAAAAGAGTGCATTGTTGATTGAGATAACTCATTTCAGAAGCAGGGCGAGAACAAGGAGAGCGGTTTATGTCTGTGTGCGTTTCAGGCTAGACCGCGGTCTCTGGGGCGGTTCAGATGTTTCCACTAACACCTTTTTCAAATCCACTTACGGCTTTTTACACACGTGCCTCTCTCAGTGAGCGGCGTAGGTTCCTCATGGGTGTTGCAGCAAGACCCCCTATGGGGATGAGAACAAGGAGCCTTCAGATTGCAAGACTTCGTCCTAAACCGCGCGTAACATTCTGCGCTTCGTACAACACGGAAACGGCCCTAAATCTGAAGTTCACTGACCCGTCAAAAGAGGACTCCTGTTCGACACTGGGTGGATATTGAGGAAACATGCTGCGGGGAAAATCCAAGAACAACTGTGGACCATGTCCATCTGTGGTTAGCTGAAGCTTTGTTGTCAGCTCCACTTTTCACTTTGCTGAGCCCAAAACATTTACATTTATTCATTTATCAGACACTTTTCTACAAAGCGACTTCCAATAAACTCGATGTAGTGTTCTCAGCCCACACACCTTATTCACCGTGGTGACTTACACTGCTATATACACTACTTACACTGGGTCACTCATCCATACATCACTGGAACACACACACACACACACAAAAGGGTGGAACCTGAACAGCATGTCTTTGGAGTGTGGGAGGAAACCGGAGCACCCGGAGGAAACCCACCCAGGGAGAACATGCAAACTCCATACAGACCGAGCAGGAATCAAATCCATGTCCTCTCGCACCACCCAGGTGCTGTGAGACAGCAGCGCTACTCACTGTGTCACCATGCCGCCCTCGAAGAGTAAATACTGTACTACCTATTCCATGTTCAATGGCCGGTATCACGGTCACACTGACTGGGGGACAAGGGTCCCAGTTACCCAATATTAGCCCCCAGGATGATTAGCATTCAGCCAGTGGACCTGGTTGATCATCTCCACTCACTGCATGTCCTCATTTCCTGCAGTTTACGGACGGGGATGTTCACATGTGAACCATGCAAGGGAAGTCTCACCTGTCCAGGACTCAGCCTACCTGATTCAGACCAGATGAGAGTCCTACATTCAAACCCAATCCAAACAAGACGAAAATAAATGAACCACACGCCCAGCTGAACCCAACGCAGACCGGAGCACATTTTAACCGCAAACGCCGTATTTCAGTGCTCGAGAGGCTTGCGGAGAGGGGTTTTATCTAAGGTTTGTCTTTGGCAGCACAGTTGTGGGTGGAACACAGTGAGTGGCCACAATATGCCTCTAACCCCACAGAATAGTTTCAGTGCAGGACTACTGTTGTAACTCTTGACTGGTAGGAAAAAAACCGTTTTCACTCTGATTTTTAAAAAGTCTCATTAAATGTTGACCAAGCTATTCTCTTTTCAGCTCTTAGTAGTTTGCCCATAGCTGAGAGTCTGAGCAGGAAGACATGTTGATCAGTGGCTTAGGCATGTGGAGAGCAGCCAGCAGTTGTGTGCTGTGCAGTGGGCCACCAAGATGGTCAAGGGAATTTATTTATAATAAATATCAAAATATTAACAATTCAGCATTTATCTCCAAGCATCTAATAATGTGAGCTACTTGCAGTGATTTACCCCTTTACACAGCTGGGCTGTCCATCCAAACCACTCACCCCATGTGGGGCACTGGAGCCTAACCAGGCACACAGGGCATAAGGCCAGAGAGGGAGGAGACACACCCAGGATGGGACACCAGTCCGTCACAAGGCACCCCAAGCAGGATTCAAACCCCAGACCCACCAAAGAGCAGGACCTTGACCAACCCACCGCGCCACCTTTCTACACAGCTGGGTAGCTTTTACTAAATTGGTTCAGGGGACGTACCTTGACTGAGTGCACTGCACTAGGAGGTGGGACCTGAGCAAGAAGCATTTTTGAGTAGATAATAATTGGATGATAATTTCACATGATTTATTAACTTCTGTTACCGATGTTTCTATGGCTCTGTGTGTGTGTTAGTGTCACTAAGGTTTTAAGGGATGAGGTCCCTTCCAGCATTTTGTAACGTTTTTTCACTGAGTTATTTTTGCCACGGACCCCAAACACTGAGCTGCAGTACTTGTTACCACGGTGAAGCTGCTGAAGAATGTCGATGGCACACACTGGTTGCTGGGTTCACGTCCGCAGTGGGTGTTGCTCTCTCAACTTGTTTTTCGTCCGGCAGATATCGAGTTGCATCTCTCAGTAGAAGATAAAGTGACAAGTGAAGGATAGAACAAAGCCCACGGTTTGAAAAAGCTCACCGTCACGCCAAAGTTCTTGTGTCGCACTTGTAGGATTTCTGTCACATGACATGGACAGGACCCTATGTCAGCCAGTGTCATTGCGGGAAAACCCTGGTCGCTCATGAACCGTTCCCAGCCCTACACTATCTACGGGTCCAGCAATGCAATGAACCAGAACCATGTGGAGCAGTACTTGCACCTGCTGTAACTCGGATGTTACAGCTTCGAATCCCATCTCCTGTTACAGTGCCCTTGATCAAGGCACTTACCCTGAATTCCTCTAGTAAAAATGACCGTGCTGCATAAATGGGTAAATCATGGTAAGCAGCTTGAGCTGAATGAAGACATGACGGGACAGTAGTGTCAGCTGAATATATGTGTTGCCTGTGTATTTCAGCATGTCTCCTAGAGAAAGAGCACACCCACCCAGGAAAGAGTGGGGACCTGACCCCACAAGTTTAGGGATGTTTGCGCAAGAGGAAGAACATCTTGTTGCATTTCGTACACCAGCCGAAGCTGGAGAAACATGTGCGATGGAGCTGCTGCCATCTGCTGCCCATTTGGCATCATTGCATTTATTGGTGTTCTGTACATTAAGTATTGTGTGTTATACAGTATTTAGAGGGTGTACCCTTCCAAGTCTAACATCCTGTGAACCCAGGATAGGCTCCAAACGACCACGACCCTGCCTTAAGATCACTGGTTGTTTGTTCGCAGTGTGTGAGTGTGTTCCTTTCAGTTTTTATGGCTTTCCCGCAGTGTACTGGCATGCCGTCGAGAGTGTTCCCTGCACTCCCCGTCAAGCTCCCCAGACAAGCTCTTGGTAACATTTACCGCAGTAAAATAAATATTTACTTGAAATTGACTCATTGATAGTCATGATTGTCTAGAGTTTTTTTTCTCGATTGTCTTGAGACGAGGCACCAGTTTGTTAGAGCTGTTACCTTCAAACTCAAGGAACTCAGATTAGAGTCTCACCACCTGCTGCAGTAAGTGTACCCTTCATCAGCGTTCTTATCCGGAACTGTATTGTACGGCATAGAAAACATAATTTACATAATTATATTATACACATTTTATTTTTAACATAATTATCTATATACTATATAATACATTATATTATTGTCTTACATTTACATTTACATTTATTCACTTAACAGATTAAAGCAATTTTAATATGGTACTGTAATATATAAGGGGGGGTGCAGTGGTGCGATGGGTTGGACCAGGTCCTGCTCTCTGGTGGGTCTGGGGTTCAGGTCCCGCTTGGGGTGCCTTGCGACGGACTGGCGTCCCGTCCTGGGTGTGTCCCCTCCCCCTCCGGCCTTACGCCCTGTGTTGCCGGGTAGGCTCCAGTTCCCCGTGACCCCGTATGGGACAAGCGGTTCGGACGGACTGTAATATATTTTCACATGTCATTATTGTTAGTCCCAGTTATGGAGCATTTTGTTTCTGAAGCATCCTACACCAGGATGTCTTAAATCACTCCCCATAGTAATTGGGAGTTTTTTAACAGCTGGTGCATGTTATGTACATGGTTTATGTTTGGTAGTTTTAACTAGTTGATGTGTTAATAGTGATTATTATTGGTGTTGGCTGGATGTTTTCATGTGAAGGATTTATTTTCTCACCCCTTTGTTCAACTGAACATTTCTCCAGAACACTTCTGGTGAAGTACCCTGTTCATGGGTACTACAGCAGAGCCCCTCCTGGAACTTACAGTTGGGGGTTAGGGCAATGTCTTCTTGTAGGGAACTGAGGTCCATGTTGAGCCCTCTGGAGACATGCACAGACTGGAAGGACAGAACTGTCTGGCCAGAAGAGTAGATGCCTTGCAAACCCACCACCTCTAGTTCATTTCCCCTTGGTGTACCACACTCCATTTTGACAATGGCTCAGGAGGGATCGAACCTATGTCCTCTCACACCACCCAAGTGCTGTGAGACAGCAGCGCTACACGTCATGCCACTGCACCACCCTCCAGTACATCAGTGTTCCTGTTTTCTTTTACCTGTAACCTGTCACGGCCCAAGAGCCTCACATCACAGCCTGCGGTGATCAACGTTACAAAGCTCCAGAGTGGTTAACACACACACACTCGTGTGGGAGGGAGTGCGCCACGACCACTGTGACCCTCTCCTCTACGCTTTGTTGAGTTTTGCAGTAAACGGTGACGTTCTTCACGCTCCGTGAGTCGGCTGCGAGCTCGCGAGTGACAGCTGCGAATGCATGGAGACGCCTTCGTGCAGAGCTGAGGGCCACGTGGCAAGAAGGTGACGCGGCGCCTGTGCGGCCGCATGGCTCCACTGGGTGTCGCAAGCACGCCGAAGATGAAGGCAACGCTTCCTTTAGCAGCAGCCGCGTGCCTGCGCGCCGCTTTAGAGGACCGTTCGTTCATAGCGGACAGCGCACGTCCTCGTACAGCCTTAGCGCGGTGAAATAATTGTGTAGTACACACCTACACAAAAACACTGAAAACTGAGTCCCGAGACTCGTCAGTCTGGGCTATTGAGCCGATCCTGTCGACGCAGAGTATTATTTTGAGCTTTTGAAGCATGTGTCGGCAGAAGGCAGGTCCCATCCCTGCTGAGGACTGCTGGTTGGGGGGTTATGTCCGTGACCCTGGAGTCTAACTGTAGGAGAGAGCGGGCTGAGAAGGCGGGGACCTGGCTTTGCAATCCATTTATCAGCCATCTACATAAAAGGCAATCGTAGAGATGGGCCCGTGTCCCCTGGAGGCATGGGGGGGGCACACATTAGCCAGGTTCCCCATCTGGAGTGTGTGGCATGGAGATCCCCAGGCTATGAATTCAACAGCCGTTGCACCCCTGGACCAGCAGTTTACCCCCATGTTGCTCCCTCTTAGTAGGAACATACCCCCCTCGCCGTCTACTGGAGCATCATGGGAGTCAGACTGAGGTCTCCATTAGCAGTGAACAAATGGGGGTGGCGGGATACTGACCATAGGCAGCATCCAGCCCACCCCCGTGGTACCTTTCCAGCCCCTGCCTCCCAGACGCCTCCTTCCAACACCGAAGGCTCTGCTTTTACATTATTTAATTTCCATCAATAATTCAATCAACAGATGCTTTTTTTCATCCAGTGCCACTTTACACTTTTACTCATTTGGGGCCCCCCTTATTGGATTTGAACCTGCAGCTTTTTCTGCTCCAAGGCCCCGGTCTCAGTTGTTGTGTTAGGCCACCTGCTGCCCCAGGTGTGTGAGGTTGCAGCTCGGGACAGCAGGTGTCCTCTTGGCGGCCCTCCATTTACACCCCCAGCTGAAAGTTGGAGCCATCGAACGATGTGACCCCCCCACCCCACCCCCTGCCGCTGCCGATGCACCTAGCCACAAAACAGTAACACGGAAACACATTGAGCTCTTTGCGCATGTGCGTGCGTGTGTGTGCGTGTGTGTTTGTGCACCCCCCCTTCACCAAACCCCAGTCCCCTGGTACACGCCTCGCAGTCACTCGCACCCTGATAAAGATGGATGTTGACACGCTGGCGCCTGTCATCTCCAGTTAGCGCTCAAGCTGAAGACTTTATGAGCCTGTGTGTGGAGTTCCCCCAAACAGGCAGGAAGCATATGGTTGTCCTGACCGTGTGACCGTCACAGATTTCTCCAAATGCGAACAACATTGTCCTGAACTCACCTGCCGTTTTAATGAGAATTAGGTGTAATTTTTCAGTGGAGAGTTTCATATGTGCATCCCCCCCAGATACTGTACCTTGAATTTAAGAAGGACGAAAACTGTTTACTGTGTTTTCTGCAGTAAACTACTTTGTGCCTCGTCATTCTAACATGGCTTATGTAATCACACTTTATTAAATTTTGCTTTATGACAAACTTGTTCAATTATCGCTTATGGAGAGCCACAGCCCTGTGTAACATACACTGAATAAATTGGTTTGGGATTTATTTTTGTGTGCTCTGCTTGGCCTTGAGGCAAGATATTTCTCATTTTAGAATTTATTTTGGGTTCCTAAATGATAAGATACATAACATGTATTCCTTTGTTGCTTGGCAAAATCTTGAATGTGTGTCGTCAAACATACTTCATTCCGTTCCTTGATAGAATTAAACGGCAGCATTTTTATCAGTGGTTCCCATTATTGTGTGTACTGATCGTGCAGTAATTATGTGTACCTCCAGCAAAATATTCTGTGCCCGTTGGAGAAGAAATATTAACGTGATCTTATTAAACTTCCATTATTGAAAGTGGTGCTACTTGTCAGTGAAAAGCCTGGAAAGAATGACAGCGTGATGACAATCCATTAAGGGTGTTATGGGGCTCGGATGGCGGAGCCCTGGGGGCGATGGGAGAAATCGGCACATTTGGCTGCCTTGTCACTGGCCTGCTTCGTCTGCGGTGCAGCTGGGTCGGTTTAAACCTAGTGAGAGCCTGGGATGGCGCTGTGCCAGTTGGGATTGATTTCTGTGTGTGTGGCAAGGGGGGGTCAAAGCACTGTCAAAGCATCACCAAAGTGCATCAGATCAGAAGGAACATAAAATATTTACACTGGCCAATAAAAGCCCAATGCGATAATTACGGGGAGGATTATAAGCTTTCACCCGGCTTTCTGCATCGCGGCGAGCTCCATGCTGTTCCGTCTTAAGTGGAGCGAGAGCACGTTTCTGTGTTTCTCCTGTTGTGCCAAGCATACAGGTACAATGAGCCAATGCTTTGGAGCTTCATATAGCTTATCAAGCTTAACAGCTGACCTCATATCTACAAAATATTTGCTGCACCAGAGAATGCTGGGTAGTATGGTAATTTTTGTCGTGATGGACGAGGAAGAGGTATTCTTCCCTGTCTGTGGTAAATGGTCACTCACAGCTTAGCGCATGTTTGGAGATCGAGGCAAGAAATAGACCGTGGAAGAAGTCGCCTCGGTGCAGCCGTAAGCCACTGTTCCGGCTTCCTCTTTCCCTGGTTTTGTACCACGTCCAGCCGAACAGGTGGAAATATTAGCAGCGCAGGCTGCGCGGAGCAAAAGAGCTGCCTTCTGTTCCGGCTGCCCTTGCGCCTTCTGCGTGCCATTTCAAGTGGATTATTCTGCACTCTTGTCCGTTTTCAGGAGGATAACCTTTGCCCTAGCACTTCTGTCCTCCGGCAAGCTGCTTCCTCCCTTCTCCTCAGTATTCCGCGCAAGCAGCCTCCCCGTACGCCCGACTTATCGGAGGAACTGGTAGCGATTCGTGTTATGAAAGGCGAGGGTAGCCCGGGGTGGTGCACGGCTTGGGATGCAGCCGGGAAGGACCTGGCGAGGTGGTGGACAGCGGCTGAAACCTGGCAGGTGCTGACCAGCCCTGCAGCCCAGTACATTGGCCTTCTGCATACTTTACATTCAAGAGTGCACTGTGCAGCTAGGCGGAGGAGAGATGAGAGAGAGGGTCCGGTGCTGACCTTGTCTGTGGCTTTCCCACACTCCTCGGGCTCCGAGGCCGATCCCACACAAGCAGAGCTTTTTCCACGCTGCTTGTGGCGCCGAGAAAACAAGACAAACACCTGCATCCTACTATTTGAGCAAGCTGCGGTTGGCGTACCGAGTTTCTACTGCTCCAAGGAGAAACCGCACACATTTTTCTTCCAGAGTCACACCCTGCTTCCGCATTAGTATGCACCAATGCGTTGCATGCATTGTGCTCATAAGCAGATATTTACATTTATTCATTTAGCAAAATGACGTACACTCTTTATTAACGCGTATTTACCTGTGTCTGGGGTGACTTACAGTGCTGGGTACCCTGCTCCTCCCCCTACGTTCAGTCACCAGCAGAGCAGCGTAGCACACCCTAAGGTCACTGTAGTGTCAGCAGTTCACCTGAAACCCATGGCTTTGGACTGTGGGAGGAAACCAGAGAACCCAGAGGAAACCCAGCAGAACAGTGGGAAGAACATGCAATGTCTACGCTGACTTTTCTTCATTCACATCCATGTCGGAATGCACAGCCCAGGCTGTAGAGGCACCAACGCCATCCTCAAAGGCACCGTGGGGCCTGGTAGCTGCTACCCTGGGGTATTTTGGCAAGATCTGTCTGGACACATCTACAAGAACCTAGAGGCTCGCACTGGTATCTTTCTTTCTTCATGAGCACCCATTTCTTCTCAGGCTCTCCTCATGTCCATTTCCACCCTGCTGAGTCACTAGCTGTCTTCTGGCTCCCCTCAGCCATTGCTGGCTAACCTGCACCCCCACCCCTACTCTCAGTCCCACCATTCTTCTCTCATTGCTGCCCTTGTTTCTGTTGCCTTCACTCCCCATTGTGAGATGACACAGAAGCTACACCCCACCAGCCCTTCTCCTTCCCACTGCTCCTTTGTCTGTCTCCACAAGTTCTTTTCAAAACTTGTCTTTTCGGCAGAACAAAAAGTCGCGTCACCGAATTTATCCAACGGTGGAACATATTGAACGTTGAATTATAAAAAGGCTGCACTGAAAGAAGCGGGAAAAGATTGTATTATAGAATAATTAAGTAGAAAATGTAATGCTGAGTAGCCTTTGTCAAAGCCTACATTCATGAGTACAGCGCAGCAAAGTAGAGTAAAGGACCGAGGACCAAGGTCAGATGGTAGAGCGTTGACTCACCGACAGGTTTATGCGAGAATCTCTGCTGGGGAGAGGAATTGGTTTTATTTCGGTGCCCTGCTGCACAAAGGATTGCACGAGGTGACAGTACACGGCGCGAGCCTCCGAGCGGGAACGGAATTTCACTGACGTTGCACAGCTGAGCTGTCGGCCCGGGGAATACGTAGCCGAGAGGTTAAAGAGCGGAATGAGTTTGAGTAAGAGACTGCGGGGGTAAAGTGATTTGTGGGTGGTTGTTCGATGGCGGGGTCGAATCATTAGCTCTCTGCCCGTGAAGCCGAAATGAGTAAGTGCTTCCTACTGGGCAACAAACTCAGCTGCTGTCACTGTGGCGCTGCGGTCCCTCGCAGTTCCATTGATCGCGGCGATGACTTCTTTGCAAGGTTTATCTTTGCTGACATGATCTCCTGTCCCAGCTCCCCGTCTAAGAGCTCTGGAGACAGACACAGGTAGACCATCTGACTCCACTGTCCTCCCAGATCCTGGCTGCCCCCTTACTTTCAGCTGGTCCACAGTGTGTTGATCCAGCATCTTCTACGTTTCCCCCACTCTCCAGCCATGATTTCTTATTGATCTTCCCCCACGTGAGAGCCTTCTTCCCCTCGGCCCTATCTCTTGCCTTGCTCCCTCAGCGGAAGAGCTTTTCCACATTGTTAATATTAACAGCTTCTTTTTTTTTTGGCTTGTGTGTTGTTGTTCCTTTTCATTTGTTCCATTTATCTATGCGTTCTGGCAGATTATGGATGAGGCTCGTGTCGTGTTTAAACGCAGACCTCATCACTGCACTGCATTACCGAAAAAGCGGGTCAGCGCCGGCGACAGGCAGCCGTGTATCTCATTCCTGATGATTGAGCTGCGGCTGTCGCTAACGCTCTGATGAAGATGGAAGATGCAGAGCAGAGAATAATGGCTTGCTGCCGGCTGCCCACCTCCTATGTATTGTGTTTTAAAGGCGCATATTTAGCAGCTGCAGGATATCGCTTTCTGGCAAATTTGCACATTTAGATAGCGGGGCTTAGAAAAGCAGAATTAATAAGGGGCAGCAGGCGCTCGGTGGCGAATGGGTTCGAGCTGCTGCCCAGTACTGAGAGGACCCACGTCTGAATCGCATCCCCTGCTGTCGTACCCTTGAGCAAGATAATTACCCTGAACTGATACAGTAAAAATCGCCCAGCTGTATAAATGCACAAATAATTGTCAGTAGCTTAACACTGTAAGTTACTTTGGGGAAAAAAAAAGTGTAATAAAATAAAAAATTGAAAGGAAAAAGTTTTTTTTATTTTTTTGAGGCTGGGTACATAGTTTTTTGTATGCACACTGAAGGCTGTGGATTTCTTCGTGTTGGGGGAATCTCATTCATAATGGACATGTGCATCATCGCAGGGTGGTGAATGGAAAACCCATCCCCTGGCTCAAACTGTTGCTCCTCTGCACTGTGAAATGGAAGGGAAGATGTCCTTAAAGGACATGGTGCGATTTGTCCCTAACAAAGAAATACAATGTAATGCAAACTGCAGTACAATGCAGTTTATACTTATGTAGCACTTTATCCCGAGGAAAGACTCGGAACAGACAAATGAAATGACAAACCTTTTGCAGAAAACATCATCTACTGTAGCAGTGGGGTGGTGTGACCCATTATGCCTCCCTGTGCAGTGTGTGTTTGTTGTTTTAATTATGTTTTACTAAGCCTTTTGGTGTATTCTTTCAATTCTCGTGACTTATTCGTACTTTAATTACTAGGGTGGGTTATGTTCATAATATTGTGTTGGTTACAGCCACTGTGTCTCAGGTTACATTTTATGTTGTAGGTGAGTTTTGGTGGGGGGGCTAAAGGTTTAATGCCTCAGCTCCAAGCAAAAGGAAATGTCCAAACCTTGACTCCAATTTAAAAAAAAAAAAAAAGGGGAGGTACAATGGGGTCATCAGCATTGTACTTTATGATGATGAATTGGTCAGCCAGGATCAGAGAGTAGGAAAACAAAAATTCCAGATTGACGTGAAGGTGGAGAAGGTGAAGTACGGCGAGGCCACGGTCCACAGGCACAAAAATGTTCATCCCAGGCAACAACCGACCAACCAACCAAGTAATCAATCAATCAATTGATCGACCGATCAATTAATCAACCAATCAACCAACCAACCAATCAGTCAATCAATCAGTTAGTCAAGAAATAAACAGAGACAAACCAAGCAACAAAGAAATAAGAAGTTTGTTCACCCAGAAGGGAGAGTTACTTTTAGTGATGTCAGTGGTCGGCAGACGTGAATGTGTGTGGTGTGATAAGCCCAGTGCATAACGGGGGAAGAAAATACCAAACCGAGACATTACTTACCCTCGTCAAAGTTCTCACTATGGGGGATTTAGAGATTTGTACTCAGAGAGCTTCTTGCTCACAAGGTGCGTCTTCAGAAGCTGTTGGTCTCGTGAAAACACGTTCAAGCTTTTCTTTTTTTTTCTTTTCTCTGTCGAGAAGATGCTTCTCTTCCGGTGTCTTTACGAAGTGTGAGCAGTTCAGTTTTAGGAGGCTGTCTGGGAATGAGCTTGCATGGAGGTTTGAGGGGTCTGCTAAGTGTACCTGCAGATGTGGAGTTGAGGAGGCAGGTGGAGGAGGGTGTTCATTCCCAGCCTTTCCCCATTGGGGAGATGACCCTGACCTGTCCCTCAGCCTCCAAAGCACCTGTGTCCAACTCTCCGCACCTTCGTGGTTTTGTGTGGAACATCCATGAGGAACACAACATGACAAGAAAGACAGGCTTCTTTCTGTGTTCCTGTTAAGAAATAAATGGACCCCTGAAGGACTGCCTGCCTACGGTCTCGCTTCACTCCCTTATTTTCCTTGCTCTGTGGTGTTTCTTCTCGTTGCCATTCTCCATCGCTGCTCCCCAGCGTTCTGTATATTGGCAGCCTTTCTTTTTCCAGCAATTATAAGCATTGACATAAACACAAAAAGCTGTTCAGTGAAAGCATCTTCTTTGTAGGAGGCCTGATAAGGGACATTAATAATTCAAATTTCTCTCCTTGGATGGCTATTGAAAGACAGAGGTTTTGTGCCAATTAATATTCTCTTACTGGGATTATACTTGATGGAGAGAGAAAGCAAGGGGTGGGGGGGGGGGGGTGTTACTGTAAATTCTGGTAAAAGCTTCCTTGTGTCTAATGGCTTCTTACTGTCATCTTTGATCATGTACACTAAAACCCTCAGAGTTGATCCTAAACTACAGAGTTTGACTGCTCTATACAGGTACTGAACTGCATTGAATCGCAATAATTGAGTTACACCGAACACACAGCACACCTAAGTAAAATGAATAAAGAATTTTTTTTCAATTTAGACATTAAATATTCATTATGTCCCTTGCTAAGATTTTTACATGTGGCCATCGGATCAATTCGCATGAATGATTGCGGCCCTTGATCAAGAGGATGGACAGCCTTGTCTTAGACATTCTGCAGCCATGTGTGTACCAGTGTGTGTCTGGGTGCACCGCGTTGTGTGAGAGTCTGTCCACACGTATGCCTCCTGTGCCTCTTTACGTGTGTGTGTGTGTGTGTGTGTGTGTGTGTGTGTGTGTGTGTGTGTGTGCGCGTGCGTGCGTGCATGCACACTCCCTTATCAACCATGTAAGTGCTTAGAGATGAAAATGAACCTGAGAGGTGCTTTTATAGTTAATGGATCTGCGGAGGCCTCTGTCCCCCACGCACTATGTGTTTCCACTAATGTGTTTTGGCGAGGTAAACAATGCTAATACAAAGCCGGACATCCCCTCTGCTGCCTAGGTGCTTTAAATCTGGACACAAACGCGGGACTGTTTTTCGAAGGCAGGGCCCATGATAATGACACTTTATAGGCGAGAAAATACATGCTTTTAAATGTGCTCGCAGGGCGGATGTTTACAAGTACGTTGGCAATGCTCAGCTCATGGGCTTAGATGTGTATGTGTGCTATTCCTCCATCACTGTGGATGCATGTGGTGGGACCTCTCTCCCTCCCATGCTGGACATGGCTCAGAGAAGACAAGGACAGCCTGATCCAAACGCTCGCAGCCAGGGTCACCAAATGCTGGATGGATGGATGGATGGATGGATGGGCAGATGGATGGATGGGCGGAAGTTTCCTATCTGTTCAGATGCTCCATGGTCCACCTGCTGTAAACGAGGGGAGAAGATGCTGGGGCAGCTCATGGTAGAGTGGTTAGCGTTGCCTTTGAATCTCTAAATCACAGGTTTGAATCCCCCTACAGCTATAACGCCCTCGAGCAACGTAAATACCCTAAATTGCTCCAGGAAGAACTACCCAGCTGTCTAAATGGGTAAATGACTGTTTCTGGCTGAACATTGTGAGTTGCTTTGGAGAAAAGTGTCAACTATGTGTAATTATTGTTGACCTTTATTTTGCTGGTACATCTTTTCAAGGTAACTTACAGTGTTATATAAGCAACTTTAATTGTTTAGCTGTTGATACTGCAGCGCTGGGGGAAGGAGGCAGAAAAGGAGGGAAACACTGGAAAAATTGCGATAGCACGTGGCGTGGTGGTTACGACTGCCTCTTTGCACTCAAAGAGCTCAGGATCACTTCGTATTCCTACTCCTATATCCTTCATCATGATATTTACCCTAAACTGATTACAGATACATACTGATAAATTAAATATTACCCTTTTCCATTAATGGGTGATAAGCTTAATCCACACTGTAAGTCACTTTGGAGAAAAGTGTGTGCTAAATGGATAACTCACTAAAGCTTGATGCTTGAGACACTGAGTTGTTAGTACAGACATGGGTCGCTTAACGACGGAGATACGTTCTGAGAAATGCATCGTTAGGTGATTTTGTCGTTGTGCAAACATTATAGGGTGTACTTATACAAACCTAGATGTTATAGCCTCGATGCAGTGAAGAGATGCGGTAAACACAAAATTTATGACACTGCTGCTGGCATAACACAGCATACTGTTTTACAGTAAACTTTTTTCTAAGTAGAAAGAGTACACTAAAATAATGATAAAAAGTACAGTATAGTAAATACATAAACCGGTAACATAGTTATTTATTATGATTATCATGTATTATGTACTGTACATACACTGATCAGCCAAGACATTAAAACCACCAGCCTAATATTGTGTAGGTCCCCCTTGTGCTGCCAAAACAGCTCTGACCCATCGAGGCATGGATTCCACAAGACCTCTGAAGGTGCCCTGTTGTATCTGGCACCAAGATATTAGCAGCAGATCCTTTAAGTCCTATAAGTTGTGAGGTGGGGCCTCCGTGGATCGGACTTGGTTTTCCAGCACATCCCACAGATACACGATTGGATTGAGATCTGGGGAATTGGGAGGCCAAGTCGACACCTTGAACTCTTTATCATGTTCCTCAAACCTTTCCTGAACAATTTTTGCAGCGTGACATCCACTGCCATGAGGGAATACTGTTGCCATGAAGGGGTATACGTGGTCTGCAACAATACTTAGGTAGGTGGTACGTGTCAAAGTAACATCCACATGAATGCCAGGACCCAAGGTTAACCAACAGAACACTGACCAGAGCATCACACTGCCTCCGCTGGCTTACCTTCTTCCCATAGTGCATCCTGCTGCCATCTTTTCCCCAGGTAAATGACGTACACGCACCTGGCCGTCCAGATGATCTAAAAGAAAACGTGATTCATCAGACCAGGCCACCTTCTTCCATTGCTCCATGGTCCAGTTCTAACGCTCACCTGCCCATTGTAGGCACTTTCGGCAGTGAATAGGAGTCAGCATGGGCACTGTGACCAGTCTGTAGCTGCGCAGCCCCATATGCAGCAAGCTGTGATGCACTGTATGTTCTGACACCGCTCTGTCATAGCCAGCATTAAGGTTTTCAGCAATTTATGCCACAGTAGCTATTCTGTGGGATCAGACCAGATGGGCTGGCCTTCACTCCACAAGGGCATCGGTGAACCTTGGGAGCCCATGACTGTGTCGCCGGTTCACCAGTTGTCCTTCCTTAGACAACTTTTGGTAGGTACTAACCACTGCATACCGGGAACACCCCACAAAGCCTGCCGTTTTGGAGATGCTCCAACCCAGTCGTCTAGCCATCACAATTTGACCCATGTCAAAGTCGCTCAGATCTTTACGCTTTCCTGTTTTTCCTTCTTCCAACACATCAAATTCAATAACTAACTGTTCACTTGCTGCCTAATATATCCCACCCCTTGACAGGTGCCATTTTAATGGGATAATCAATGTTATTCACTTGCATTTACTTATTTAGCGGACACTTTTCTGCAAAGCAACTTTCAGTGAACTCTGTGTAGTGTTATCATCCCACACACCTTATTCACCAAGGTGATTTACGGTGCTAGATACACTACTTACACTGGGTCACTCATCTATACATCAGTGGAACACACTCTCTCTGTCACTCACACACTATGGATGAACAGCATGATTTTGGACTGTGGGAGGAAACCAGAGCACCTGGAGGAAACCTACGCAGACACAGGGAGAAGATGCAAACTCCACACAGACTGAGCGGGAATCAAATTCATGCCCTCTCATGCTACCCAGATGCTGTGCCACCGTGCCACTTCACCTGTCACTGGTTTTAATATTGTGGCTGATCGGTGTAATTGTATTTGCTATACTTTTATACGATTGGCAGTGCACTAGGTTTGTTTACAGCAGCACCACCACGAACACATAACACATTGCGCTACGACGTTACGGCGACTACAACGTCGATAAGAATTTTTCAACTCCCTTATAGTCTTATGGGACCACCGTCGTATATGGGGTCAGTCGCCAAGCGAAACGTCATTAAGCAGCGCATGACTGTACCTGTGGATCTGCAGGCCACCCCCACTCACTCAAGTTAGCCGTGACCCATACCGTGGTGCTACTGGACCCCGGATAGACCCTAGGCCTCACACGTGCACAGTGCCCAGAGCCCTGCCTCGTGTTTTTTTCTGCAGACCTGCCAATCCAAGCTGTTCGACAGCTCCCATCTCCCACCACAGCATTTTTCGCTAACATCTTCAAGGGCCATTAAGGGAAATGTGCAGGAAATAAAAGAAGAGAGGCGATAAAGCGAGCCAGCGGAGCGTGGAGGGTATTAAATGCTCAGATCATTACTGTTGTTAGTGTGATGAAAGGGAAAGCAGCATGCTAATGAATGAGTGACTGCTGGTTAGTTCCTCTCCATTAACATCCGTGCCACCCCTGCCCGGGGGGGGGGTCATTGGCTGGTCTACAGGAAGACAGGACAAGGCCGGACGTTCATATGTTGGTTTCGTCTTATGAGATCAATACAGAGGTTCGGGGTCCCTTGTGGCAGTGAGGCTCGAACCCCTGCTGCCTGTTACTTTCCCCTTTTCTTGGGACGAGTATGTCTTTTTCTGTGACCATTGTGATGAACGCAGCGGCACAGGACAGATTTACTTGCAGGAGAACAGTCTGTCTTAACGGGTTCTCTGCTGTCACTGAGGCGCAGATCTCGGTGGCTTAATGAATCGAGTAGGCCGTGAAAACACTTGTAATCAAAACGTGGCCAATTAGTTTGATTAGCTTGATTTTCAGCGAGGAGAAGACAACTGCGGCAGATGTTCAACTTGTGCGGCGAGAGTAACGTCTTTTTTTAGACGTCCTGTACATCTGCACGGAGACGCAAGGCTGATGTAACTAATGGTTCCTCCGGACTGTAAGTTAGTGTAAAAGCTTGAGATAGATAGATAGATAGATGTTGGTCTTCTCTCAGGATTATGGACTCCACCAGTCTTATCACAGTTGAAGTTGTGAAGTACACCGCCCAGCAAACATCTAAACAGCCATCAATGATCATGTTTGGTTTGCTCATCAACAAGGGCAGAGAAGACATTTCTCTCCAACATTAACGTAAAAATGTAAACCATGTGCCTCTGTGAAAGAGATGTAAACCTTCTATGAAGCCCACTCTTATTAAAAATTAATGGAAAAATGCTTTGATGCTCAGTGAGTAATTATTCAGATTTTTGAAGCGGAAGGAGCAGCTGTGTGCCGCCCTCTGCTGTATGTATCACGGAGCTTCCTGACTCTCTACTGTCTAGTCCAAAAGGTCCTAAAGAGGTCTGAGTGGAGGTCTGGGGTGGAGATGTCAGAGATGTGGGTCTATCTTGGGGTTGCAGAGAGGGGGTCACTGCCTCTGGGAAAAGAACGTAGCCTAACATGGCCCTGTCAAAGACACACTAGCATCACATTTATAAACATACATTATAATATCTTCATAATCTTTCTGCAAAAAAAAAAAAAAAAAAAAATCAAAGCAGGAGAACTTCCAGAGGGATACTTCCGATTTTGTGCTTACACATCATCCTGTCTCCGCATTTCTATTTACTCATTATGTGCGTACCACTTTTTAATTTAATATTTTTTCATTACTTTTGTTTCTGGCCATTTTTTATTATCACTGCTGTATAAAATGTGTTAAATTTGAGCTCTCATCCTTAAGAAATATGTAGGTGTGAGCTTGTGTGGTCATGTAATGGTGGTCATGTAACGGTGTCTTACAGGGATTGTGGAGCATAAAACCATGTCACGATGTTAACCTCATTATGAATATTAGATCATCGTGTATTTTAAGCAGAGTGTGAAATTACATGCAGTAATGTAGGTGCTTGATTATTTCCTTTGATCACTTGCCAGTCCTATTGAATATTCATGTTCATCTTTTTCTATTATTTGTCACTACGGAGGGGGGAGGATGGAGTGACAGAGTGTCATAGAAATGAAAAAGGAAAGAGCTCATTTGAATATCAGATGAGGGCGGGGGGGGGTCTGTAAGGAGTTGAATGGGGTTTATTTAGTTATTCACAATATTGGCTTAAGGACAGAATGGACAGTGTCAGAGGGCCGGGGGGAGGCAGAGAAAACACGATTCCATGTATTGGCAGAGCGCGGTGCAGCTCACGCAGGCTGAAAGCACATTTCGGACCATTAAAAAATCCAAACTGCCTGCCTGTCATTCCACATTCCTTTTTTAATAATAAAATGTGACGCCTGCAAATCAGGACAATTAGGAGCATTAAATTCGCAGCGAGTGTTTCGCTGTCTGGAATGAGTCGTGGCGTCTCCCGTGCCCCCCCCCCCCCCATTGTGTTCCTTCTCTCCCGCAAGGAGTATTCTCACAAGCTCATTCTCCACGTGTGTGTTTTTTTTTTTTTGTTTCACTCTTTGACCCCCCCTTTTGTCTGAGCTAGCCCCTCACACTCCCCCGCCTATGTGTTTCCTGCTGGTTGGGGCGGAGGGCGGCAGTGTGGCCGAGGCACACATTCTTATTGTCTCGCCGAGTGTCAGGGGCTGCTTGTCTTGCTCGCTCTCTCTCTTTCTCTCGCTTTCTCTCTCTCTCTCTCACTCACTCGCTCGCTTGCTCTCTCGCTTCATCCCGTCTTGCCTGCGATCATACACACGCACACACACACACACACACACACACACCCACACACACACACACATACACACACACACACACACACACACACTCACACACACACACACACCCTCATCCAGCCAAAGGAGCGCCACGCCACCGGTTGGCGGGAGGGGGACTACCTGCCGCCACGAAAACCGGGAGCGGGATTGAGCTTCGCGGCTGTGTATGTGTGTGTGTGGGGGGGCTGGGGGGCAGACGCCGGGTGGGAGCAAAGGCGGAGCGCAAGGAGCTGGGACGGCTGCCGTGGAGCGCCGAGGATCTCCTCATGGACAACAGGCCCTCTTCTCAGCGAAAGGAAAGAGCAACTTGAGGAGGCAAGCAGCAGCTGCCCCTTGCAGCCGGAGTTTGTCCACAGGAGTTGACAGGGGACCGGGGGATGGCCGTCCTCCTTAGCGCCCCTCTTTTTGCCAGCTGTCTCTTTTTTCCAGCTTCCAGTTTGGTGTGATTCTTGAAACCGAGTACGGCTGGGCAGCAGCTGCGTCGGCTCTCTCCGTGGTGTGCTCTTGGTGCATCGGATCTACCCGTCCAACTTCCAGAGATCTTCGGTTGTCAGGGAAGACGGGGTGGGACGACAGGAGGAGGGGAGGAACAGATATCCACCCTGGCAGGGCAGTTGGTTCCTGTCTGTCTGCTGATGATCCCTTGGGACCCGTAATCCCTCGCTGGGGGGAGGGAGGGCATCCCCGTGGGGCATGTTACAGCTGGTGTCCCCCACGTGTTCAGTGCCCGAGCCGTACAATCAGGATGCTTTGCTGCGGGGGGCCCATTGGTAACTCCGGACACCCGCTCCGTGGTGCCCAACCCAGGATCTGGATGTGGAACTAAGCGCAGAGGACATGAGAGCAGATGCACGAAGGGCCTTCATTCTTCACTCATCTACTAGTTCCCGCTGTCTTCTTGTCCTCTTCTCACAGTATTAATTGTTATAAATATTCTGTTATCTCCCTTTGGTGAGGATCTGTGTGGCGGGACACATCTCTCCTCTGGATTACACTTCTTACCAGGATTGTGTGGAAAAGAAGAAGAAGTTTGCCGTGTTCACCGGAGTGCCGCTGGGCGCGGGCTACGGTGCCTGCTGCCCAGCCAAGGAAGTGGAAGAGCACGGACAGGCTGGGGAGCTGCGAACAGCTATATAACCGTCGCTCCTCCACCAGCATTTTCGTTTCTGTACGCAGGAGTGGAGGACGTGAAGGGGGTGGTGTTGCCAGAGCGTGTAGAAGACCCTCTCTTCGCTTCTGCCGTGGATGCTGTTGTGGAGCAGAATGCGTTGCCTGGAAACCGGAGAAAGCTGCTGTGAGAGTTTGCCGCGCGGGACCGTCAGGAGGTCCGCGGGAGTCTGAGCTCAGTTCGGACAGTGTTCCCCTGGCCATCGTGCTGGCTGACTCCTGGGGCGCGAGATGAGTGGCTGCCATTACCCCACGGGCCTGCCCGAGCGGGACAGGATGTACCAGCACAAAGTGTCGCTGGTGGTGCGATACTTCATGATTCCATGTAACATCTGCCTCATTCTCCTGGCCACGTCCACTCTGGGCTTCGCTGTGCTTCTCTTCCTCAATAACTGTAGGTGTTGGTCTCTTTACGCTGCTGGGCAATTGTGTGTGTGTGTGTGTGTGTGTGTGTGTGTGTGTGTGTGTGCATGCGTACACACGTGTATGTGTGTGTGTATGTCCTCATTGTGGAGCAGCTTTCATGTGTTTGCTCCACTGGCTGTTTTCTAAGTGACCCAGGCTGTTTTCTTCTTCTTCTTGTTCTTCTTCTTGTTATTATTATTATTATTATTATTATTATTATTATTATTATTATTATTATTATTCGTCTGAGTGCTACAGTTTTCTCCCACAGTCCAAAGATGTCTGTTAGGTGAATCAGTGACTGTGAGTGAATGTGTGTATGAGTTCCCTGTGATGGACTGGTGTCCTGTCCGAGGTGTACCCTGCCTCATGTCCTGTGCTTCCCGGATGGGTTCAGGATCACCATGACCCTGTGTTAGGACAAGCGCCTATTGATAATGAATGAATCATCATTATTTCATTTACCCGAGGCTCTCTGTCCACTTATGATTTGTGTATTGTAAGATGCCGTGATTTACTAATTCATACAGCTGACTAATTTAATTTAAATATTTTATTTCGGTACTGGGGGTGCGGTGGTGCAGCGGGTTTGACCGCGTTCTGCTCTCTGGTGGGTCTGGGGTTCGAGTCCCGCTTGGGGTGCCTTGCGACGGACTGGCGTCCCTCCCTGGGTGTGTCCTCTCCCCCTCCAGCCTTACGCTCTGTGTTGCCGGGTTAAACTCCAGGACAGGCAGTTTCAGACTCTGTGTGTGTATTTCGGTACCGTTTTCCTAAAGTTTCGGGGTGTTTATGTGCGTACATGCTTTTGTCAGAGATACAGTGAAAATCGGGGAGAAATGGAACCAGCAGTCGATTACAGTACTTTTCCGTGGATTATAAAGGGTTCCTAGATGGAAAAGACTTGACCACTGAACTCTTTGAATAGCCTGAGTAAACAGTAGTATTCTCTCAGTCCTAGGTTCGTCCTGGTAACACAGGTACAAAAGAAATGGTTCTGTAAGAAAATACCGCCATGGCTGTGTGTAAACAGTAAAGCATGTGACGCCGTGTGGATGAGGACGACGGGTCATTCCCTCCTTCTCCTCCCATATTTCAGCCTCTAACCGCCTTGTCCTTTTAGCGCTTCAGTGAAAACATTAGCGTTTTATCCACTCTGCCGGAAGTCCTCTTCAAAAGTCATTGTACGCCTTAAAGGAAGCCAACTACATAATTTACTCTTGCATAGCTCCTTGCGCCGTGATTAGTTTTGCATCTGAATTAGAACGCAGTTCACTAATAGCTTTTATCATGTAAATTAACCGGAACATTGACACACTATCAGTGAACCTTAACTGTGAGATTTTTTTTTTTACCACTTTTACAGGTCAGTTGGGTATGCGGGAATTGGCTTTTTGTTAAATTTCGTACTGTTTGTACCTCAGATTGTAGCATCTTGCAGTGCCAAGAAATGTGCATGCCCTCGTGGAGATATTCCTGATTGAGCTATCCTTCCCTTTCGCTACCCAGTGTCCTCTGGGGCAGCCTGAGCACCTACACGGCCCTCTATTTGAGATGCTTCGCAGAGATTGAGAGGGTTTAATTCACTTCCATGAAGACCAAACTCAATCCATTTACATCCTAGAACATCTATTTCGCGTAGTATTGTCCCATGTGTTGCCGGAGTATAAGGTCTTGATTAAAAGTGGTAAAATGCAGCTTTTTCCATCTTACAACTGTAAAATTCTGTTTCTCTGGCAGGGAATTCTGAGACAGCTTCATTTGTAAGCGGCTCATGTTTGTGGACCATTTTAGTCGAGACTGAGTCCATTAGATTGGAATACAAATTTAGTTAAGTTCCATCCTGCCCTCAAAACGCAGAGGTGATGGAGTGTGGGGAACGTGAGCAGGAGAGCAAGTCTCTCTGGGGACGTAAAGACAGGAAAGAGGGGCACAGAGGTGTGCAAAGTACAGCGAGACGGATAAACCTAGAGAGATATAGGTTGGAAAGGTAGGAGAGCAGTGGAGCATTGGACTGTGGAGAGGTTTAAAGCAGGGTGAACCGGCCAAGGCTTGCAAGGTATGGGTGGAAAGGTGAGTACTGGCAGAGCATCAGAGTATGGAGATCTGGAAAGTAGGGTAAACTGGTGGAGCATTACTTATGAAAAGTAGGGGCAGCTGGTAGCGTAGTGGGTAACGCTGTTGCCTTTGGACCCAAAGATCCCAGGTTTGAATTCTACCTCCAGCTTTAGCACCCTTGAGCAAGGTTCTTACCCAAACTTGCTCCACTGAATTTACCCAGCTGTATAAATAGGTAAATAATTGTTGGTAATTTAACTTTTTGAATTGCTTTGGAGAAACAGCTCTGGAGAAACCTTGCAAGATATGGGTGTAAATGTGAGGAGAGATGGACCATTTGAGAATGTGGACATGGAAAGCAGTTTAAACTGGAGAGATCTTGCAAGATGTGAGCGGAGCGGAAGATGTGAAGTAGAGAGAGATGAAAAAACCTTGGTCATGTGGAGAGCTGGTGCATGGAGAGCTGAAGTGTAATGTGCAATGGTGGCGATCAAGGGAGTGGAACAATTGAAAGCAGGCGTGAAGAGGCTTGGATAATACAGGTGGAGGAATAGATACCTGATTATTTTTGAAAATTTTTAAAAATTGATCCATTAATTTTTGTAACATGGTTCACATTAAGTTCTTTGCTCACACATTAACACTTTACGTGGTCAACCATTTCTCAAGAAATAATGTCAAAGCCTTCAAATTACAATTCCGTGTCCCAGCTACTTCCATTTTCTTACCTCAACACTGTACTTACACCCTTGGATTCTGCTCACCAGTCCTGGGGGGCAACTGTATTGGATTCAAAAATAAATCTGTATACGCGAATACACGATCATATGAAAAACAGCAGCACAGGGCAAAAAATTCCTATGTTTAGCCTGCAATATAGTAGTTATTAGTTTATACTCATGCATCTTTCGGTCTGTTTCTGTAACGGTGAACACATTTCCACATTAGTTTCAAGGAATTTGGTTGCATGAGATTACACCTGTAGAATGTATCATTAAATAAGTGTGTATGACTTTTGCAAATAAGACCTTTTGGTTTCTGAACAAAGATGACTTGATGGTAAGAGAGGATGAACAGTGGTCAAGCAAAGGTGTGTTGCTGGCCAACCCCACTCTCAGCAGGAACGTGAGGGGAATTGCTCTGACACTTTGGTGGCATGCTGATGGAAGAGGGAATGAACACAGGGTAAATTATGCACCATCTTGCTCTACTTACTCTTGATGGTTAAATTTTAAGGGGGGTATATTATGCATCATTTTATACCAATGTTTTTTTTTTCCCCACACTCATTTCTGAAACCAAGATTTTTTGCACAAGCGCACACTCATACACACATAAATTACACTGAAGTTTAATAAAAGGCAGTCCATGGCCTTGCCCTAATTGTGTTTATTACATGGTTTTGGATAACCATTATTCTTTAGATTTTTGTTGAAGTATTAAAATATGCTCTCTTAAATATTAACTTGGATAAAGTCTCATCTTAGTTGTTTTTTTTTTTTTTTTTAATTGGGTGGTGTATACTATCCTAACCATTTCTCATTTAAGGTGCTTTTAATTTGTTAATTATAAAATGAAAGTTATTTCAATTACTCTGAATTCAGATGTGCCTTTTTACAGCTGTTGTATCACTCACTCCGTATGGCATGCTACTGTCGGCACTGAATGTGTGCAATATCCCGCAGCTCATCCAGAATGAGAGTCCTAACCTTTGTGCCGAACACAATGTTCTGACCAATGAACTAATGTATTTGTTCATGTTTTTCTTTTCCCAGACAAACCTGGTCACTTCTCTCTGGCTCAGGCTCCTGATGGTAAGTCGTCTGTGGTTTCTTTCTGTCTCTCGCTGAATAGCTGAGCAACTTGCCGTGACTCAGACAAGGTCTTTGCTGGTTCTCTCCATTTCGAGACCCCATAACAGCAGTAGAGAGGGGGATGGGTAACTGGTGGGAGTTTGGAGTGTGGGAGTCTCATTTTCATGAGACCTGCTTGGCCCCAGGATCTCAGTCAGCTTGTATTGGCCTCAGTGCAGACCTTGCATGAGGTCTCCCTCTTATACTACACCCCTTTCTTTCAGCTGTGGGGGATATAGGGTGTAGAAACCCTGCCAGCTGTCCCACTTGGCCCCTATCCTGTCAGTTCGTATTGCAGTGTACCGTATGCCGCCACTCCTCTGGCTGACATCCTTAATTAAATGACACCAGTCTAACAGACTTACAGCTCCACACTCACACTGGAGGGAGGCAGCTGATTTGGAAGGAATGCTTAAAGCCACTGGACAATGTTGATGGTGCCAGAAGTGGGATCAGCTAGAGGGCAACCACAGGTGCCTCTGATACTGTCAGTTGTTGACACTGCTGAGTATGGCATACTTCTGATACGGGGTTTCACACACCGTGAGGGTCATGCACAGATGTGGGACTAGGTGGTTTTGTGAAAACGATATTCTACTCGATACCCCATCTATCTGTCTATGCACTGCACTGGCTGCTGGTCTACCCGTCGGTCCATCCATCCGTCCTTTCTTCTATGCAAATAGTCATCTTGAAGAAGAATGGTTTGACATTGCTACATTTTCATTAATGTCCAATTGATCTAGGTCTCCTCCAGAGTAATACAGAGAAAATATGGAGAAAATTTGTTTAATGCATTCTTCAGTCTTTTTCTGAACTAAGCATCAAAGTCACAGTTGGGTAACATAACCATCTCGGCCTCTTTTATTTCCTCTTAGCAATGTAAATGTAAGGACAGGAGATTGATTTGCCAATTGAAGTACATTGCACAGAATAGAGGATGCAGTTCACGGCTTGAAAGGAAAAGGGAACCTCAAGTCACTGTTTGGACACAACAGCATATCTTGCGCTAGTCTGTTTTCACTTGGTTGCATGTTGATCTTTTAGCTGTTCTTTTTGATGTTTGGATGTGTTGCTTTCCAGTAGGTCTGAGGGGTTTAGGCGAAATGCCTTTATAATGCTGAGAATGGCATGCACAGGCATGGTGCTGTCTCCCTTGTCTAGACCCAGCCAGACCTCTGAAACAAGAAGGTGACACGGGATGAGCGAATGTGTCGGTCTTTCCGCAGTGACCCCCAGTCAGATACACTTATTGGAGAACCACACATTCCAAGGGCTAATAAAGTCATAGGGGATACTATGTATATAGCCTTATTAGATTTTTTTTTTTGTCCCTTACTGAGGGACTTACTGTACCTACATGGGACATCTGGTCACTTAGTGGTTAGAGTTACTGCCTTTGGGCCAGAAGGTTGTAGGTTTGATTCCCACCTCTGTCTGTAGTACTGATGAGTGAGGTGCATACCCTAATATTGTTCCAGTAAAAATTACCCAGCTGTGAAAATGGGTAAATAATTGTAAATACCTTAACAGTGTAAATTGCTTTGGAGAAAAGTGTCAACTAAATGAATAAATGTCAACATACATGTGTCTTATACTAAATGTGGGGGAAGGAAGATTGCTTTTTCAGAGTGCATTTCTCTGATATTTTACAGTCATCTGTCGCAGGCAGCTAATGGTTTTCAACGCTGCTGTCAACAGACATGTAGCAGTTTGATTTCTGCAAACCCTCTGAGATGGAAGAGTATGAAAGGGCTCTCAGCTGCACCATTTTGAAAGAAAGGGAGCTCCAGAGTGGATGCCGAACGCAAGTCCCGCTTACACAGGGCACCCCTCACATTGGCAGCATGATCGCTCACAATAAGAGCCGTGATCACCAGTCGAGAGACCCAAGAAAAAGTGTCAGAGCGCTAACCAATTTGCGCCCCGCTCTGATCCTTCTTCCAGGGTGATTATCGCTTGTTGTGTTAAGACTATGTGACAGTTATTCCAAAATTGTCTTGACGCAGTACACTGGCACATTTTTTAGTCTGTACGAAAGATAGTTCGCTCAGTGAGCTGAGTGAGGTCAGATGTGGTTAGACATTAAAGTCAGTCTCTGGCAGTTAAATCAAGAACAGAGGACTATATGTATACGATTAAAAATATAATAACTTATGAATTATTGACTTTTCTCCTCTCTCTTTCAATAAGGCTGGTGTGGGAGGCAGAATTGTCAGGCCACAGCTGTCAGTTCCATGGCAGCTTAGATTAACCCACAAACCATAGGAAAACATCTGCCGACTCTACCACAAGCCACATAAGGTGCAACAAACCACTCGCAGCTCCTGCTGACTTCAGTGCTGACCAGGGCTGTGGAGTCGGTACACAAAACCTTCCACTCTGACTCCAGTAACCCAATAATTGCTTCCGATTCCGACTCCATAGCACTGCGTCCTAGCCTAGGCCCAAAAGTTGCACATTATTTTAGGAGTCGACTCATCCGGTGAATATAGGCCTAAACCTTTATTACACCTCTAATTTTTAGGGGTTGACTTTTTTGCCAGATCGACTTATACACCAGCATATACAGTCCGTTTATTTGGAGACGGAGTGGGTACATTTTTACCAACTCCGACTGCAACTCCACACACACACACACACACACACACACTTTCTGAACCGCTTGTCCCATACGGGGTCGTGGGGAACCGGAGCCTACCCGGCAACACAGGGCGTAAGGCCGGAGGGGGAGGGGACACACCCAGGACGGGACGCCAGTCCATCGCAAGGCACCCCAAGCGGGACTCGAACCCCAGACCCACCAGAGAGCAGGACTGCGGTCCAACCCACTGCGCCCCCGCGCCCCCCCACTGCAACTCCAGTAACCTAGTTATCGCCTCCGACTCCACGACTGCGACTCCGACTCCACAGCACTGTCCAAAAGTTGCACGTTATTTTGGGGGTCAACTTATCCGGCGAATGTAGGCCTAAACCTATATTGCACCTCTAATTTTTGCGGGTCGACTTATACGCCGGCATATACGGTACATTTAGTCGGAGTCGGAGTTGGTATATTTTTACTGACTTCGACTCCAACTCCAGTAACCCAGTAATTTCTTCCAACTCCACAGCACTGGTACTGACCGCATTTGATTTCTTCAAACTGCATAACAAATGGCTGCACGTGCACCCCTGATCACTCTGTAAACCATATGCACCTGTACACTTTTTATATAACTTGACTGTGGAAATGGCAATGGTTTCAGTTTATGATAAGCAATATCAACCTGTCAAGGAAATGCTCCACTGCGCCCAGACTGGATTTAAACCCTCGCCTTAGGTAGCTGTTTTCGTGCACTCTGTATTCATCAAGATAATATCTCCTGTGTTATTCATGACTGACCTGTTTTTTTTTTTTTTTTTTAATACACATTCAGTTTTTCTCTTCAGTACAGAGCATTTAAAGGCTGGCTCACAATTTTTACAGTTAAATGAATGTGGGGTAGATAAACAGAGAAAGAACCTTAAAAGAGAAATAAGGTGGTTTAGATATGTTAAAATCATGGGCAAATTTAGTAGTGTGGAAGTGGCTGTGTTGCAGTGTTTCTTGATGAGCAGCTAATGCAGAGGCAAGGTTAAAAAACACTTATTTAAAAGGCAGTGAATGAATATGTAAATGCATATGTAGATGTAAATGGACATGTGTTCCATTAACACCAGATTTGGATGGAGCCCTCACAGGTGTGCCGCAGACAAAGTCGACGTTGCTCAGTATTAGAACTGACTAATTTTCCTCTGCTTTTGACCAGCCTGCCTTGCTTTCCACATCTTTCCACATTTACAGGACTGATATACTTTAAGGGGGTGGCTGGTAGCATACTGGTTAGCGCTACTGCCCTTGAACCCCCAGGTCACAGGCTCAATTCCCACCTCCAGCTGTAGCACTCTTGAGCAAGGTACTTACCCTAAATTGCAGCAGTAAAAAAATTACCTAGTTCCATAAATTGGTAAATAATTATAGAGTAACTTAACAGTGTCAGTCACTTTGGAAAAAACATGAGCTAAATGAATAAATGTAAATATCTTGATCACTAGAGCTGGAAGTTAAAAAAAAACAACATTTGTTCCATCTTAAAATGTTATTTCTGAGGTTTTACTTGGAAATGCCATTTTTCCCTGGGAGGCTCCCCCCCACCGACTCTGCTGCTCACTCAACTTGCACGTCTCCTCCTCAGTCACAGCTTCCGCAGCTATGTTTATATTTAATTTGTTAATTAACTTTTTACAGGAACAACAGGGCTGTTATAAAACCTCGGGAAATGTTTATCTCCAAGTCCATTCCAGGCTAATAAAGAAACTGTTGTTTTGTAATCGCGGTAGAGATCAGCTTACTTAAAATGTGCCTTTGGCTGTTGTCCTGTTCGCTTCAGCTCTATTGTTCTGTGTGTCGAAACGGCGCTCAAGGCCGCTTTGGCAGCACTCCGTTTTGTTTCCGTAGGTGCCTGTGATTTGCATCTAATTAGTACTGGGAAAATACAATGTGTGCATCTCTCAAATGAGCATTTTGTTTAAAACTGTGTCCGGGGGAAGTTTTAAATCGGTTACAGGGACGGAGCAAGGAGCAGCGGGTCCCCGAATTTAACTGTCACTGAGCCATTTTCCTCCAAAGGGCCACAGCTCATCTAGTTCCACTGCAGTACCCTGTTCTGGCTCTTAGCTCACCATCTGTTCCATTTACCTTTACTTGTACATTTATTCATTTATCAGATGCTGTTCTCCAAAGCAACGTACACCTCATAGAAAATACAATGTGTTCATTACATTAGCAGAAAGAGACACTTGGATGCAGATGTGTGATTCTTAAATACAGTTAGTTTGTTACTTTCCACCATATGCACCACTGTTCATCACACGAGTAGCTGCATAAAACTATCAGGATATCAACAGTTCCTGATCACCTTCCTAGTAATTTTTTTTTAATATATATATATATATATATATATATATATATATATATATATATATATATATATATATATATATATATATAAAGGGGGTGCGGTGGCGCAGTGGGTTGGACTGCAGTCCTGCTCTCCAGTGGGTCTGGGGTTCAAGTCCCGCTTGGGGTGCCTTGTGATGGACTGGCGTTCCGTCCTGGGTGTGTCCCCTTCCCCCTCCGGCCTTACGCCCTGTGTTGCCGGGTAGGCTCCGGTTCCCCGTGACCCCGTACGGGACAAGCGGTTCTGATAATGTGTGTGTGTATATATATATATAAACATTTACGTTACATTACAGGAGTAGCTGCATAAGAGGTTTATCCAGGCATGATCTTAAAGTTATAGTGCATCAACATTTACACATTACCAAACTAACATTTACATTTCACGTATTCATTTAGGGGGGGCGCGGTGGAGCAGTGGGTTGGACCAGGTCCTGCTCTCCAGTGGGTCTGGGGTTCGAGTCCCACTTGTGGTGCCTTGCGACAGGCTAGTGTCCTGTCCTGGGTGTGTCTCCTCCCCCTCCGTCCTTATGCCCTGTGTTGCCAGGTTAGGCTCTGGCTCCCCGTGACCCCAATCGGGACAAGCGGTCAGAAAATGTGTGTGTGTGTGTGTGTGTGTGTGTATTCATTTAGCAGACCCATTTTTCCAAAGTGATGTACATCTCATAGAAAATACAATTTGTGCATTACATTAGGAGAACTTTAAGATCATGGGCGAAATAAGGCTGGAAGAGGTGAGTTTAAAGACCATTTTTAAATGTGGACAGAGATTGAGCAGTTCTGAGTGAGAAGGGGAAGCTGTTCCACCACAATAGAATGACATGTGACAAATAATGGCATATGCAAAAGTTCATCTCACACCAGCTGAAGAGTTGTAGATGCAGACATGTGGTGGATGAACTGCACTCTGTCTTTCCAATACCGTGGTTTTTGCTGGTGCATATTACAAGAGCAGTTGCTGATAGAATTGTGTGGAAATCAGAAGCAGAATCAGAATGAGCTTTATTGCATGAATGACCTTTGGACCCAAAGGTTGCAGGTTTGAATATCACTTCCAGGTGCAGTACCTTTAAGCAAGATACTTACCTAAAATTACTCCAGGAAAAATTGCATAGCTGTGTAAATGGCTAAATAACTTTAGATGGATTGTCATTGTAAGAGTAAGTGTCAGTAATTCCAATTAATGAAGCTGCAAAGAGATTGGGAGAGAAGTGGGTCTGAAAGAGATGTATTTTGAGACCCTTCTTGACTGTGTAAAGGGATTCAGCAGCCCTGAGGAATAGTGGGAGCTCATTTCACCATATCTAAGGCAAAACTGAGAACCTGCAGACTTTTGATTTTGAGGCTCTTAAGAGTGGGACCCTTTGCTCATGATCAGGTCTTGTAGGAGTTAGGGGCAGATCCTTTGACCATAAGTATAAGTCCCATAAGGGCACTTGCTGTAAATGTTCAGCAAAGTGACCTGTTTTATTCTTCCACATAACCCAAACTGCTTCTGTGAGACTTTCATTTTCACAGAATGGCTTATGATAGTGACAGGTTATAAAATGAGGTATGTTTGATATCCTGTGCCGAGGCAGCTTGGATGATGCCTGCTGGTAGGGCCGGGAGGTCTCCACAGAGGGCTCAGCTTTCACAGCACGACACCTAGTACAATTAAAAACTGGCAGCTTTATTCTGGCTAAAATGCATCACACATTTCAAGCATCTCTTGCTGGTGGTACA
Source organism: Scleropages formosus (assembly GCF_900964775.1). Lineage (NCBI taxonomy): Eukaryota > Metazoa > Chordata > Actinopteri > Osteoglossiformes > Osteoglossidae > Scleropages > Scleropages formosus. The sequence continues at coordinate 3,557,460 of NC_041830.1, read as the reverse complement.
CTGCACTGGCGGAAGCGCGTGCTTGCAAAACAAATAATGCATCCCTGTTGATTTGGGTAATGATTTGTTTTTAATGCAGTTGTGTTTGTTAGTGTTATAAAAACAACACATACAGTGTTAATTTGTTCTGTCTTGTTTCCTTCATCATGCAGTGTTAGTGTGATGCAGTACACACTTTAATTTAATAAAGCAAGTACACCTATTTCCATTTTTCTCTCTTAAAATTGTAATGATGAGTATACGAAAGTAGCTGCCCTGTTTATGGGGTCAGCCTCTCAGATTTCACCATCAGCAACACTTCTAAGAAGCTTTCATTGCTCTGGTTTTAACGCTATTTCTGTTATTATTTCGGTATTTAACTCATGCCTTTGTCCAACGTGTCTTACAGGTTGTGTGTTTACAGTGTAAGATGAATGGCCTCACAGAGAACGTGAAACAAGTGTCTTGATACACTAATATCGGGACAGCCGTAGTTATGGCGTGTGAGAGCCACTTAATTTTGGTTTATGTGCTAAGAATACCGAAGCTATTTACGAGAGCATGAATAAGGGGGGATTGAACCCGACAAAAATCGTTGTCGGTGCAGGAAGGGTTAGTGCAAATACCATTAAATCTCATATTGCTTTATTACACACATTTTCAGAACCGCTTGTCCCATACGGGGTCGCGGGGAACCGGAGCCTACCCAGTGACACAGGGCATAAGGCCGGAGGGGACACGCCCAGGACGGGACGCCAGTCCGTCGCAAGGCACCCCAAGCAGGACTCGAACCCCAGACCCACCAGAGAGCAAGACCCGGTCCAACCCACTGCGCCACTGCACCCCCTTGCTTTATTAACTACATTTTAAAAATAGAAAGACTTGACAAATACCCAACTTAACATTTGTTAGTTTAAAATAGTTTGAATATTTCCTTAATTTTAACAGACATAACTCTTGTAGCTGCAAAAATATACACAAGAAGTTGCTGTTTATTAACATGCATATTTGCATAAATCAAAGAATCTCCAAAAGTCACCCTTTAATATATAATGAAAGTTTGTAAACTGTCCCTGAAGTAAACCTTCGTATTATCTGTTGATGCTTCAATTTTTACACGATAGCGATACTCAATATCACGTGCGCGAATTATATCCAAGATTTTTACATGTACATTTATTAATTTATCAGACTCCAAAGCAACACATATCTCAGGGAACAATACAAAGTGTGCATTACATCAACACAAGGATTTTAGGGTGTTTATAGAGATAAGTCTTTTACCCTAAAGGTGTCTGCTTCATTAAATTCTTTGACATTCTCATTGAGAAAACCAATGTTTATGTGTGCAACATGAAAGGTAGTTCTGAATTTCAAAGATTTCAGTCGACATTGAAATGTTTTTCTGCGCCACATTCGGTGTGTTGAAATCCAGCTCCCGTTCGATAAGGCGGGGAGGAACTTGATCTCTCAGAAATGATATTCAGACCCTGTGACCCCATCCCATCTTTTGAGGAAAAAAGCTCCCGCAATGCATTCATCTCTCTCTGTTCTCTGCACAGAGTTAAACCCAGTGAGAAACAGAATTAATTAGTTACTGATTCATTATCTTAATTAAATCTTTTAATGTCAGTGATTTTACACAAAAGAACCCAAAATCATCCCTCATCTTTCCAGTGTTGGCGTGGTGCATATTGACGTATGAAAGGTGTCCTGCTCAGAGCATTTGGATATTGGGCCTTAAACATACAGTGAGACTGAGATTGGCCATTATCATATAGTGAGATTGGGTATTATCATGCAGAGGGATTGAGATTGGGTATTAGCATACAGTGAGATTGTCCATTATCATACAGAGGGATTGAGATTGGGCATTATCATACAGTGAAATTTGATATTAGTATGCAGTGAGGTTGAGATTGGGCATTAACATACAGTGAGATTGTCCATCATCATACAGAGGGATTGAGATTGGGCATTATCATACAGTGAAATTTTACATTATCATACAGTGAGATTGAGTAGGAGCCATGTGGAATCGAGGCCAGTGTTTGTCATGGTAAAAACAAAATAAAATGCACTCGACAAAGGTAGGCCTGCAGACTGGTTCAAGTGGCGTGCAATCCCGAGAATGCGGAGCTGCGAACTGTGCATGACCTGGGTGAAAGAAACATCTGGAAAGTGAAAAGAGTGGAATCACACGTGACACGTTGAGTATCTCCCTGTCTACCAGCATGCTGCGGTGCCCCGAGGGACAGCATTACAACATTAACCCACAGGAAAGAAAAAATGTCAGGAACGCGAGTTAGACAGAATCATGAAACCAGTGGAGCGCCCCCTGCTGGCTGACGTGATGCCTTGACTCAGACCTGTCCTCAGACACGTTCTCAGGTCACAGGCATAAAATTCAGCTGCTGACATGTCTTGTACGCTTTCTTTAACTTTTTTGTCTGTACTATGAAGCTTTTACAATCAGCCACAAAGGAACTTTGGCAAAGTTAAACAAACTCCTTCAAGGAGTCAGCGCCAGCAGCCGAAGAAGCTATCAGAGAGAAGCTAAATAATTTCTCACACTTCAGTGGTGTTACCGAGTTTATTAAAATACTTCATATGGAGATGCATATGGCTAAAAATACATTCACTCCGACAGTTTGCTTTTTTTAATTGCTTTTTAGTTCTTATCTATTTTGTACTAGCCCTTGCTTTTTCACTAATTTTTTTCTTTTTTTTTTTTTATAATTAATAGGTTATGGTGCAGCTCACATTAGCACAGCAATTGCAGTTCAGTGTGTATTGCTGAATTCCAGGTTGTGTGATCTGTTGTTTCAGTGACACTTTGCATTCATTATAAAAGGTCAGTAGAGCTTTCTGTGAGCATCAAGAGGCTGCTTGATGCTGTGGTCCACCCTGACAATGTTTTACCACCTGTTTAGCCAAAATGATCAAGTGCTAAAAAAGGATATTGGCTTTTTGACCAGATTCCACACGACTGTGTGGGCCTGCGTAGGAGGAAGGTTCTCATTATTCGGAGCCTGCATCATCTTTATGGCCAGCAAGTGCACCGCTTGTCGTATTGGCTTGTCCCTCACATTTGGCATGGGAGCGAGAAGAGTCACAGATGCAGACACATAATTGTTGGAGTGCCGTCAGTTCATCCAATATCCCAGTTTTTGCCCACGCACATGACACTAGCAGCTGCATATACAGTAGACTTGATAGGAAATAAGAAGCCGATCGTGATAGTTGATGCGACTCAAATTTATAGAGCTGTCAAGAGATCAGGAGAGAAGTTGCTCTGAAAGAGATTCTTGAGTACTGGAAGGGATTCAGCAGTTCCGAGGGACAAGGGGATTTTGGATTTCTTGTGTGTGGAACTACCAAGAGAAGGAGCTGAGCTGCAGGTAGTGATTAGGCCCTGTAGGTATTGTGGTGGTTATCTTTTAGCCGTCTTGTATGCCATAAACACAGTCCTTGTTCGCAGCACAGACCCGTTTGAGCAGGGCACACACTTGAGAAGAGGAGCAAGTTCATTTGGAGTCGTTCACTGACAGAGCCTGAACTATAGTCTCTCCCTGTTGTTACAGTGACCTAAATGCTCAGCTTTGATTCACGTCCCCGAAAGGATCCAGATGGGACCCTGCTGTGGGTCTCCCCTCCTGCTTTGTCTGTGATGGAAACCCTCCCAGTGCAGCATCCCATTAGCCTGGCCTTGTGTGTATCCTTTCCCAGAAGTATGAGGGTCATCCTGGTACAGTGTGTACCAACAGGGGTGTGAAACCCATGTCCTAGTGGACTGCAGGGTCTGCTGGCATTCGGTCCAGCCGAGCTCTTAATTACTCAGCCTTAAATGGGATTTTGATAGATTGCGCTGCGCAATTCAAATCTCATTAAACTGAATCCTTTATTTGAGGACTCGATATCCTTTTTCAATCAAGTCAAATTTAATTAATCTTAATTGAGGAATAACCGTATCCAAATGGCAAAAAAAGATGTTCCTTAAATGCTTTTATTTTCACCCAGAAAATGAGTTACACTGTTAATTATGTCAATTAATCAATGTTAAAATCACTCTTAGCTCTTGAATGATTAATTAGGCAAGCAGTCAATCATTCAGTCAGTCAGTCAGTCATCTTATAATCAGTCATCTTATTTCCACGTGTCCCAGAGAGCACCGTAAATGCAATAGGAATTATAATTCAATGGAATTGAATTTAGCAAAATACAAGTTTTATTCTGACCTATTCTAATGTCACAAATAACAGGGGCATAATTTATCAGCACAAATTAATTTTGTTTAAAACAAACGTAAAGCAATATGAAATTCTCAACTAATGCATTCAGTTTAATATGATTTGAATCATGGATGGATCTATGGATGGATGGACTTATTCATTTCTAAAAAATTGCTTGAGGCTACAGCTGCATAAAACATATGACATCTCACATGACACATTGAATCCAAATCTCTCTGAAAGCTAAGTCATTAAGAGCTCAGAAACATCTTGTGGTCCATGAGCACCAGAGTCAGCTACCCATGATAAACCGATCCAAATGATCCTCGTCTAAATGCGAAAAGTCTCGTTGAAGCATCCAGATGATCATGGACTAAATGTGATATTTCTCCTTCAAGCATCCAGATGATCCTGGTCTAATGTGAAAAGTGTCTTTAAAGGTGCCACATGATCCTAGTCTGATGTGGGAAGTTTCTTTAAAGCATCAAAATGATGATGATCGTCATGAACAGCTCCTTTTCCTCTTGTGTAACGCCTTTTTTGACGCGCGTTCTCCACTGTTGCACACAGTGATGACAAGGGGCTTAAACTAGAGCAGGGGACGGCATCCGGCGTTCAGCTGAAGATTTTCGGACTTGTCAGGCCTGTCGTGCCAGCAGCTGCCATGAATCGCAGGTTTCTCCCAGGCAAAGGGGTTTCATTGCAGCCTTTTTGTGTGTGTCTCTGTCAAGCGCCTCTGTACTGTTCAGGGTACAACACATGCTCATGTGCTTCATATGTCATGAGATGACTGAGCCGTGCAAGAAGGCTTCCAGCTGAAACCGAGCTCGTACTGGCAGAGGGAGTTTGTTTTCTGTTGGGGGCCTGAAATCTTTTCTTTTTTGCTTGCTTTTAATGATATACTTGAAATGGTGTAATTGAAAGGGAGCAAGTCGAAGCTGCTTTGTATGCAGATGCTTGCGTGTGATTCCAGAGAACCTTGCATCTGCCGTATTTGCATAATGAAAGCGATTGTAGGTGTCAGGAGAAGCAGAGGCGGCCGCAAAGGTGGGGAGATACAGAGGGAATTTTCACATGGGCTGGCGAGTCCCCCTCTGAAGGAAACACCCGCTGCTCTGTCTGAGTGGTGAGCTGTTAAAGGGCAGCGGGTGGTGGTTCACACCACGCTACTCGAGAGGCGGCCAGGGGGTCAAGAGGATCCGCCCCCCTGGATTGTGACATCGTCCCCTGGGACGGATGGAAGCACCTGGATAGCGTGCTTGATTAGCACGGTCATTCATTTCTGCGGGTTTTCGTACCTGTCCGCCCTTCATTTACTGCCCACGGTAGGTGTGGAAGCGGCCTACAGGCAGCATGAGTCACTGAAGGCTGCTTGGAAGAAACCTTAAATGGGCCACACTGCCTGCAACTGCTGAATTAACTTCAAATTGGCTCTTGGAACAGCAGCCAGGGTTTGTTCTTGTCCCTGCTTGTTTAGGAACCGACTGATTGGGAAAATCGGCCTTAATGAGCTTGCTGAGGTCACCTCAGGTGGAAGTTCTCTGCTAAATTACAGATATGGAACGTCAAAGCAGGATGAGGGATGCCCTTTCCAGTCAATCAGGGAGCTTTTCTGTAAACTGAGACCTTCAACCCGGTTAAGTCAGCCTTCAGCACCGACTGCTTTGACATCAGGTGTATCGCTCTCTCATAAGGAGAATCTCCTGCTCAATGCTCATCACTTCTCCTCCTGGTAAAAGCCAGCCATATTGTCTGTGGAGGAGCAGGAGAATTCCCGTAGGAGAACACACTTCAGTCTCTTGCGTCAGTTTCAAGCACAGCAGCCGTATGGCATGCCGCTGTCACTGAATTCATGCTGTCACGCTTCATGCTCATTTCTCCCTTTCTTTATCTTTCTGCCTCTGCCACCCAACCTCTTTGTTTTCCTCTCTACACACACCCCACCCAAGCCACCGAAGGCCCTCACGTTACCCTGAATCTGTCTCTCTGTCCAGTGCCTTCTACTGCATTCCCTGAGGGCTTGTAGCCCATGGTGGAGTATTGTCATCCAAGGGTCTCATGGTAAGCTCCAGGTAGTTTGGATGAGTGCGGGGTGTGAAGTTCTTGTTGAGTCCCTATGTCTATTGCCACCGAGCCCTGTGATTTCCATGTTCACTCTTAGGGCTGTTGAGTCGGTACACAAAACCTTTGACTCCGACTCCAGTAACCCAACATATGCTTCCGACTCCACAGCACTGCCCAAAAGTTTCACATTATTGTGGGAGTCGACTTATTCGGCAAATGTTGGCCTAAGCCGATATTACACCTCTAATTTTTGGGGGTCGACTTATTCGCCGCCATATACGGTACATTTAGTCAGAGTTTGTACATTTTTACTGACTCCGATTCCAACTCCAGCAACCCAGTAATTGTTTCCGACTCCACGACTCCAACTCCACAGCACTGCTCACACTTATGAATAACACTTTATGACTACATTAAGTATCCTGGTGATTATACCCCGATCTTAAAAGCAGCACTCTCTTTAAGCATAGTGGATATTTTCAGCAGAGATTCTGTTGGGCAAAACTAAAGACAAACCAAGCGTTGGCCATTACAATTGGGCAGTACGGGAAAATAGTTCCCATTCACGGAAAGGTGCGATCATATTTGTCTTGCCCTCACTCATTTAAACGGTAATGAGGCACCTTTACATCGATCGAGTATGGATTTATTTCTTGTGTTGTGTGCAAGGGAGTAACAAGGAATTCTGGTTCCTTAAAGTCTAATGATGACGATCATGGTGTAATGTGACAAGTATCCAGTTGAAATCCAATTTCAGTCCCAGGTCCCCTGAAAGAATATTGCTGAACCCCCCCACCCCCCTTAACTAACATAAACTTGTGCAGACCTGGTCATTTATTTCCAAGGAGAGGAGAATCTTCCTTTTAAATTGGGGGCTGGGGGGGCGGTGTGTGTGTAAGAAAAGGCACCTAAATAATTAAGTAATTCACTGAAACTTTCTTACGTTCAGGGTGGGGGTTCCTCCCTCTCAGAAACCAAAACATTTTCCCCTTGACACAAATCCTGCCTAAATAATTATATAATTTGATGCTGCATTTTTTGACCTTTGTGGGCCTCCAGTATCGTCTCCACCCTTCACCCCACTAGCAGTGGTCCTGGTTGGTTCTGTATGCGAAACTATGATCAGAACAGCATTTTTGATTTGCAGTAGATGTTGGGTATCTGCTAGAGCATACTGTAAGAAAGAGCTTTCCCATGTTAGGCACGTCCACATTTGTAACTGTTTGAAAGAAAGAACGCTGATGAGGACTCAAATGTGTGTGTGTGTGTGTGTGTGTGTGTGTGTGTGTGTGTGTGTGGCTGGGATAGTAAGATTGCGTGGCTTCTTTGCACTTCCTTCTACAACAGAGGTTATGGGTTGGGTAACATATGCAGTGTCTCTCATATACTTTACTGCATTTTTGGTGATATAGTTTTGCATTCATATTTGTTTTTATTTGCCTTCTCAAGTATAGGCTTGGGCTAAAACTTCATTAATCTAATATGTGCTGTTTTTTACAGGTCAGTGATTGCTTTTTGGTTTTCTATTTTGTACTGAGATGTACTTCGCTGGGGGGGGGATGCGGTAGCGCGGTGGCGCAGTGGGTTGGGCTGCAGTCCTGCTCTCCGGTGGGTCTGGGGTTCAAGTCCCCCTTCTGGTGCCTTGTGGCAGACTGGCGTCCCGTCCTGGGTGTGTTCCCCCTCCCCCTCTGGCCTTACACCTGGTGTTGCTGGGTAGGCTCCGGTTCCCCGCGACCTCGTATGGGACAAGTGGTTCTGAAAATGTGTGTGTACTTCACTTTGGTGAAAAGTGTCTGCTAAATGAATTAATGTAAATCTATTGTCTAAAATATTTTTATTTGTATAATCATTTCTCCTTTCACAACCTACGGAAAAACACAAGTTTTTCTACAGAGATGTGAAAATGTATGTGCAAGCTTATTGCTCCCATCAGTTAAGATGATTATCACAAACCTGGATGCGATGGATATGGCAAACTGGCGAACTCAAGTGCAGAGTTTTTATTTACAGTCAGTCAGTCACTAGTAAACATGAACTCCCAGACAAACAAAGCATCCACGACGCAAGACACTGGAAGAGCAGATCTTCTGGAGTTATGTGTGCTGGAACACACATTTACATTTATTCATTTAGCTGACACTTTTCTCCAAGGCGACTTAAAATGTTAAGTCTACAATTATTACAGGTACAAGCTCACAATAATTTACCCAATTATGGGTGGCACAGTGAGTAGCATGGCTGTCTCACAGCACTTGGATGGTGCAAGAGGACATGGGTTTGATCCCCCACTCCGTGTGTATGGAGTTTGCATGTTTTTGCCACGTCTGCATGGGTTTCCTCCTGGTGCTCTGGTTTCCTCCCACAGTCCAAAGAGATGCAGTTCAGGTTCACCCATAGTGTGTGAGTGACAGAGAGAGTGTGTTCCGTTGATGTATGGATGAATGACCCAGTGTAAGTAGTGTATCTAGCACCGTAAGTTACCTTGGTGAATAAGGTCTGTGGGCTGATAACATTGCATAGAGTTCATTGGAAGTCGCTTTGGAGAAAAGTGAAGGTGTTCATGGGGGTAGTTTTTAGTGGAGCAACCTAGGATCAGTACTTCGCTCAAGCAAACTGGGGTAGGGATCAAACCTGTAACCTGTAGGAGCAAAGGCAGTAGCTCTACCACTGTGCTACCAGCTCTCCTCTTCATGATGTAAGATTTCCCAGGTCCCATCTTTGTCAGGTCCCCGTCAATGTCCTCCTTGATTGCTTGATGTGAAATCGGTGCAGAGAAGCAGGGAAAAAAACAAGGACATTAAAGCAGAAACATTGGTCTGGAGTTTTCCGGTCTGTGCTAACATAGGTGTAAGCTACTTCTGTGGTGATCTCAGAGAAGCAGGCATTGCTGGTCATCAGCCTTGGAATGTTATAAAGCAATTTTCTAACAATATGTAGTCTATTCCTGAGATGAGGTTATTTTAAAATCATTTCATGCAGCACTGTGCTACAACTTGGTATAGTAGTCTTTCTGTTAGACTTAAGACCAGATTATTCAAATTACTCAAAATGTGTTCCAAGATTGAGGGCCATCCCCTTAAGCAGTGCTTTTGGGCAGCTTACCAGAAGAGTATGGAAAGACATGCACACAGCATCTCTTACGATCCCTCACATGTGCTACACAGTGAATTCCTCAGGCCCTCAAACAGATGGTATAGAGTCCCAAGGTGCAGATTCAACAGGTTTAAGAGGTCTTTCATTACTGAATCAATTAGGTTACTCAACCACGACAGCGGTTCTCAGGCAAGTGCAGTGGTCCACAGTAACAATAATGCAGCTCAGAATAAAATGCAATAGTTGTGCAATACTCTTGGATTCTGGGTGTGCAACGTACTGGGCATGATAGTGTACATTTTGTGATGTGTTGATATCTCGTGTTTAGAGTGAATATTCGTTTACTAATCTTCTTGTACCAATGAAGTATTTTCAAGACGTCTCCCAGTGAACCCATCAATAGGTTTCTCAGCAAGTTCATGCCAATTTCAGATCATATTGTGCTCAGAGAAACTGCAAAGATCCCAAAAGCTACATCCAGGAGTCTTCAGGCCTCTGCAAACACTTTAAATATTAGAGTTTATGGCTGCACAGTTAGGGTTAGGAAAAGTCTGGACAAGTTTGACTTTCATGGAAAGGTTGCCAGGAGAAAACCCTTTCCCTTACCAAGGGAGCAGCAGGTTGCATAGTGGTTCTAGCTGCTGCCTTTGAACTCAGTGGAAACAGATTCAGATCTTGGCTCCTGCTCTAGTATATTTGAGCAAGGTGTGTGACCGGTGTTGCTCCAGTCAGAATTATCCAGCGGTATACATTGTTAAATAATTGTAGGTAGTTCAACATTCTCAGAGTGATTTTGGAGAAAATGATCAGTTTAATACACATTGTCTGAAGCCGCTTGTCCAAACCGTAGCGTAACCCAGCAACACAGGGCACAAGGCTGGAGGGGGAGGGGACACACCCAGGACCGGACACCAGTCCTTCACAAGGCACCCCAAGTGGGACTTGAACCCCAGACCCTCCAGAGAGCAGGACCCAATTAAACCCACTGCACCACCATGTTTCCCGTCAGTTAAATAAATAAATGGATATAGAGAGAAGTCAGCTTTGGGAAACTGCACTTAAGTGAACCACAAGACTTCTTTCCTCTACGTTTTTGAGACTGAAGTGGATGTTGGTTGTGATACGAAAGGCTGTTAGATATCACTGCGCGAATCTCATTTCAAGGATGATGAGGAAGGGGTGATTACCTAGGGGTGTCTTGCAGTCAGAAGACCTTGACGCTTCTGAGTCTTTTGAGTCCATCGTAAGTTCCTCTCAATGCTGACATATTCAAGAGTAAAATATGAGATCCTATGTCCAACACCTAAGGATTAGATGAAACTGAAACATTAAACTACAAGTACACTGGTAAATCTACAGCTGAATGGCTGAAAAGGAAAAAAATCTGGCTTTTGGAATGACTAAGTCAAAGGCTTAAGTCCAGCTTCTTCTCAACTGAGATGTGGTGGGACCATAAGAAAGCTGAGCACAAATGTCAGTTAACCGAAGAAGTTTTGTAGGTAGGAGTGACCCAGAGTTCCTCTGTTGTGATGAGAGTGACTGATAAACCGGAACATTACTTCAAGTTATTGCTGCTAAAAGGGGCTGTACAAGGTGTGGAAAAAATAAATAAAATGGTTTATTTTTCACAGATTTATCTAAGGGTTAGGTGAGGACTAAATACGGGGTAGTTATGTCCTAATTTATGCAGCTACTTATGTCATGTTCATTAGTTCATATGGTGGAAAGAAACAAACTAACCGTACTTAAGAATCATACGTCTGCATCTAAGTCTCTCTTCCTGCTCATGTAATGAACACATTGCAATGTACATCATGTTGGAGAAGAGCGTCCGCTAAATTAACAAATGTAAAATGGGAAACTGTAGAATTGAAAGAGGGTCTCTATGCTGTTTCACATCATTATATGCCATTATGACATACTGCAGTGTTGATATTCCTTGTTTTTTTCAGCTAATTTTGTTTGGATAAAGCCAAAGCTGTGTACTCACTAGGTTCACCTTTATCTCTCGTTAAACGTAATCATCAGATTTACTGGAACAAATGTGTGGAGATAGCTGCTGTGTTTTATGTGAATCCAGCCATGCCGATCTCCTGTTGCAGGCATCTTAAGAAGTTCTCAAAATCCTTCAGTTACTAAATACTGGCTTTGTCATCACTTAACAGTGATGGTCATTGGTTAGGTCCTCAGCCACAGGACAGTCATTTGTTATGTTCTTAGGCACAAGACACAGTCCCTAGTTATGTCCTTGGCCACAAGCAATGTTTATGTCTTCCTACACCACACCAAGATCATTACTCATGTCTTCAACCATGAGTCATACTCATTGGTTGTGTCCTGTCCCACTGAGCACAGTCATTGGTTATGTCCTCTCCCACTGGGCACAGTTACTGGTTTTGTCCTTGACTACTGTGGACACAGTCAATGTTTATACCTTCAAACACAACACCAAAGTCACTGGTTATGTCTTCAGCCATGAGAAACAGTCATTGTTGTGTCCTCTGCTACTGAACACACACATTGGCTGAAGCCACTTGTCCTGCAGCGAGCCAGAGCCCAACCAGCAACACAGGGCATAGGACACACCCAGGACAGGACACCAGTCCACCACCAGGCACCCTAAGCAGGGCTCGAACCCTAGACCCACCAGAGAGCAGGACCCGACAAAATCTGCTGCACCACCGCAACTGTGCCTACTGGACACATTCATTGGTTTTGTTTTTGCCTACTGGGTACAGATACTGGTTATATCCTCTGCTACTGGAGACATTCATTGGTTATGTCCTTTGCTACATTGCACAGTCATGAATCATGCCCTCTGCCACCAGTCCAGTTCTGTGGTATCTGCCTCAATAAGAGGGATGGTGCTTGTTGAACAGCTAACTTACATTAAAAAATGTACATATATTAATGTACAGGCCTGTGGCTGTTAAGGTGTTTGTTGTCAACACTGAGTAATTATCGTTTTAATGAGAAACAGTTCATTGCTGTACGCTCTTCCCTGCAATATCTCAACTGTTTCGAAGAAATGAAATGGGAACACAAGTGAATAACTTTTCGAAAAGAAGCAGCTAACTTTGTATGAATGAAAATAAACTATTTCTCACTTATGGTGTGGTGCATGGAGGATGGTGTGAATTCCTCCTCGCGAACAGGATTATGTGTCTGCATCGCCATATGTTCGGTAGCCCCCGGTGATAGGAAGTGGCACCCTATTAATCACTGAACTGCAGTGTGTCGATATTCCACAAGACTGTTCCATGGGCGTTCACATAATCGGGCCACTGCAGGAGCGAACATAAACAAAATCATTTACTGTAGGAACTGTCCTTGCTCTGGTGCTCAGACAAGCTCTCTTCTTTCAGCTCGAGTTACTGATGTTTCGGTGTTCGTTTCATTCCCGTTATTAAATTGCCCTGAGAACAAAAACTACTTTTAACAGAATTTTCTGGATGAGCTTGGGGGAAATTAAACGGCACGTCTTTGGGCGCGATATCGCAGCAGTACAGGTGCGGACTGCATCTTGTGATGTGTCCATTAGTCTATTTTTAGGCAGAGTAAACTGTTTCTTCGGGTGGTGAATTATTGAAGGGCGTTCTGGAGGGACCCGTCACGAGGCCAGATCACACTGGCGCGGTGATGAATAATGACGGACGCAGGAGGCAGTGAAAGTGAAGTAAGATGACAGACACTGAAGGAGGTGCGGCTGTTGCCCCAACCAGGGTTCTACCTGCATGTTCGGGAGCCATGCTGGGAGGACTGGCAAAGAAACACCTCCTTTTTAATGTGATTTGCAAGTTTTGAAAAGGCTTTTTTTTCTTTTTTTTTTTTTTTTTTTTGCTGAGGGTTGCAGACATAGTGACTGTTTATCCACTTGATTGATTATTCTTTTAATTACAGTATTTGCACCCTCCCAGCCTTGCGCCGTGTTGCCGGATTAGGCTCCAGCTTGCCGCAACCCCGCTCGAAACAAGCGGTTGTAGACAGTGTGTGTGTGTGGGGTCCCCCTTATCCGCGGGGGATATGTTCCAAGACCCCCAGCAGACGCCTGAAACCGAACCCTATATATACTATATTTTTTCCTACACAGGAGAAGAAGAAAGAACTAAGGAACAATGCCCAGGTCCTCATAAGTACTGATTTCTTAAATAAAGTTTTTATATTTAAAAAAAAAAAGAAAAAAAACAGGTTTACTTGAACATAAGCACTGCGATTCCACGACAGTCAATCTAATAACAAGATGTTTCTAAGTGACTAATGGGCAGGTAGCATATACAGTGTGGATACGCTGGACAAACGGATGATTCGTGTCCCGGGTGGGATGGCGCGGGACTTCATCATGCTACTCAGAACAACGTGCAAAGCTGTTTATTTCTAGAATGTTCCATTTATTACTTTCGGACCGCAATACCTGAAACCACGGAAGGCGAACCCACGGATAAGGGGGAACCACTGTGTTCGTATTCAAAATTCCGATGATGGAAGAGTGCATCCATCCTGCGTACTGGCCTCTTGCTCCAATTGGGCCTTAATGATCGATGTCCTAGCTGTGGCCGTCTCAGGAAGGGATTCCTCTCAGGATTCCTCATTTTTCTAGCCACACACTTGTGATCTTCAGATGTTCAGTTGGAGCAGAATTTGTGTTGTGTTAAAGCAGACATCACTACTTGCTTTATAGGAGGATGTGGATGTTTATCGTCCAATCAGCACCGGCGTAATGAAGCCATTGTAACCATCTGATAGCTCCCAGGGGTGCAGCAGGGCTCAGATAGTTGCTGAAATGATGGTCTGTCTTGGGATTTCATAGGTATTTTATGGACTTTGGTTGATTGTGTTTTTATTGCCATTCCTAATGAGACCTCAGGATTCCTCGTGGTCTGTCATCCCCCACTGGCCCCATCCCGTTTCCGTCTAGCACGCAACATTTATACAACGTTTTGCAATATCCATGGTAAAGCTCTGATTGCTAAATGGGTATTACTATGCAGCAGTAAACATTGCATTACCATTTCAAACATATCTCGAATCTTAATTAAAAAAAAAATACAGAAATGTTTTTTGAACTTTTTTCACAACTCTGAGAAATGCAGTGTAGTTTTAGTTAGTTGAGTTATTGGTTTTCTGCCGCCTCCTGATCAAAACATAAAGATAGTTTGTGGGTGGTGGGTGTGAAGAAGAAGCACCCTTCCTTCACTCTAAAGTCATGCTGTGGACCACCATCATGTCTTGGCTCTCGTGGCAATCAGGAACAAACTTTTGCTTCCCATCATCCTCAATCTCAGTCATTTCCTTGTAATGGTGGAGTCCCCTCCCATGGCCCAGCACTGCTTGGTGGTGTCCCTGCTGAAGAAACCCCTGAGAAGCTGAGAATTTGGGGAAAGGGTAGAGGGGGCTGCAGGGAACACACATGATAAATATAAATTTACCTCTAATGACTTGTTTTGAGAACAAATTTAGGCTTATGTTTATCAGTACATGGTCAGTACCGTTGCTGTGGCCACATGGCCGTTCTCTTTAGTGCACTACCATAAGGACCTCAGCAGTTCTATCAAATGCTCAAAAGTATGCATTTTATACATTTTTAAAACAAAAATTTTTAAAAAAAATCACTAAAGCACGTGTGATGCTAGGCATGACAAAAATCACAACACACAGGCAATATGGCATACAGTATTTTCACGCACACACACATGCACATTTCAGACATGTGAGAAAGTAGGACTGTTCTGTATGGTCATGAAAGATGCCTTTTCATGAACGTGCTAATTTTTCCCACCTGCGGGTACTTAAAACTCTTTCTCATTTGTCTTTTTTGGAGGGCTGTCCCACGTAAATAAGGCTTCCAAGAGGAGACTGGATTGCATAAATAACACTGTGGCATGTGCTGCCTGATGAATATGCATGTCTGTTCCTCCACCCCACACTCCCCCAACTCTGTCACAGTGCACAGATGAGACTCAGCTGGTAGTCAGGAAAGACCCGGGCCCGTTGCTGTGGCAACCTCCGCCCCAAATAGCTCACAAGCAATTTTTGTCGACCTTTTTCCCTTTATGGCATAGTCCTTCTGGTTGCTGTGCTCCATCACATAGCCCTCCTCCCACCCCCGCTGCTATATCGTGGCCGGACCCAACCAACCCGGACCAGCCCAGTTCCACCTGTGACATTTGGCTGATAACCACCGCCATTGTCAATTGATAGGGATGGGAGTAGAGACAGTTCAGTAAAATGGAACGTAGACAAAGCGGTTTTAGCCTTGTAGATCTATGATTGTGAGCCACTCGGCGGAGTGGGCCGAATCCTGCTGGAGAGCTAAATTACTGGGCAAATTTATTGCCACGTTACTGCAACACATCTGTTCACGTCTGTCTGGGGTCTCTTACACTAGGTTCTCTCCATCCTTTTTTCGCAATGATAATGAAGGACAGTAGTGAAGAGCCCATTGCAGTTCCCAAGATATTCATGCACAGAAAACCCTTCTTATAGTCATTTAGTTTTTTATTGTTAGTACAAATAACGTCTCACTCACAGTAATTGATATACTTCAAGTTTCATGAATATATGAATGGCTGGTGCAGTCTAGCGTAGGTAGAAAAATCATTGTCAGCACCTTCATCTGAATTGTGTCAGGACAATGGGAAATGTTATGGATGGGAATTTACCCATTCATGAATTCATTCATTACCTTTAGCAGCTCTAAGTAAAGGGTAGCTGGTAGCATTGCTGCCTTTGGATCCAAAGGTCACAAGTTCAGATCCCACCTCCAGTTGTAGTCCTCCTACATTTATTCATTTAGCTGATGCTTTTCTCCAAAGCAGCTCACAGTGTTAATGTACCTACAATCATTTCCCCATTTATACAGCTGGGTATTGTTACTAGAGCAATTTTAGGGTAAGTACTTTGCTGAGGGATACTACAGCCAGAAATAAGGATTGAACCTGGGACTTTTCAGGCCAAAGGCAACAGCTCTAACTACTACATTACCAGCTGTCCCACTCTACTTTTGAGCAAAGTACTTACCCCAAATTGCTCCAGTAAAATTTTAAAGCTTTAAATAGTTGAGAAAAGCATCAGCTAAATGAATTAATGTAAATGTTTTAAATTAACTGATGCTTAATATTCAGTATTAGAGACATTTTTGTATGGGACACAAATAAATTGCTCCAGTAAAAATTACCCAGCTGTGTAAATAATTGTAAGTAACTTAACACTATAAGTCACTTTGGAGAAAAGCGTCAGTGAAATGAACGAATGTAAAAGCAGCTTTAAGTCTGTTCAAGCTAATCACAGTCTTTGAGCTCCCAATTAGACCAACACCGATGGGCTGTGACCCAATGCTCAAACCTGGACAACATGACAGTTGCGCTGACCAGATGCTCTTCAGCAGATGGGAAAAAATTGGATGTAGAGCTGAGGAGGTGGATTCCAGTGCAAGTCTTAACCCTCGAACACCACTTAAAGATGAATTGCTTCGCTAAACACTGAAATGCACATATGGACTGCGTTTAAGATGATTTGTTGGTTAGGTTAGGGTTAGAGTTACGGTTTAGCTAAGGTGCAGAAGCAGCCGCTTCGTTAGCGTCTTCATCCATTAAGCACAGACGGTTTGTCAAATTTGTACAGTCAAATTATGTGGTATTAAATTGAAACAGGTGAGAGTTTGACAGCCTTACATTATCATTTCCCTCATCCTTGTGGGGAATGTGATATTTTTGAACAGGTACAACATGGAGATGAAGATGTTCTTGGGAGTGTGAAATGTCCTGGGAAAGCTCCTTTAATTCAGCCTGAAGTGGGTAAGATCCCGTGGTACACATCAGAGCGCCATAGTCGGGCGGGCCCTTCTGGTGTGTTTTTCCTCTCCAGGACAGTGATTGGTCCATCTGGGTGTAGATCTGGGTTGCGGTGTGTGTGTCTGCGTGTGTGTGTGAGACTGTTTTATCTGTTTTTCCAATGTGGAAAGACCTTCTTTCTGGAAAGGAGTCAAAATCATAACCAGGAAGCACCTAGGGGACTCGCTCCGACTCCTTTCTCCCCGCACACAGGCCTGTCGTGTGTTCGGAGGACTCACTTTCACTGTAGAATTTTAAAAAAGGGGTTTCCACCCACCCCCCAGAAATATTAGTATGGAGACCAGCTGACGTGAGAATGTGGAAATGAAGATGGAGCGACTGGGTGCAGATTGCCCGCTTGTTGTAACTGACGAGGTGCTGAAAAGAGGAGCCGGCCGGGACGGGTGGTGATGCCAATTGTGCTGATGGCGCACCCGTTGTGCAGGGCATGGTCCACACCATCTGTTGCCTGGATGGAGTAGATGTGATCAGGGAGGGGTGCACTGTGTCAGTGGTGGGGAGCTGAGTGGCCTCCGCAGCTGCTCCCGAGCCCCCACTAGTGCTGGGGCTGGGGGTGGGGAGTGGGGCTGGCGCTCCACCAGCCTTTCAATGTGTCCTCAAGCAGTAGGCTGCTCCTGCCCCACACTGGGTCTCACGGCACCCCGTCTGCACCCTGCCACACTTTAGTGGCATAAACAGTAAGAATTCGCTGCTTTCAATTGATGCTATTTAATTTTACACTATATACAGACCGTCTCCGACTTACTATGGGGTTATGTTCCGATAAACCCGTCGTAAGTCGACAAAATCGTAAATCAAAAATGAATTTAATGCACCTAACCTATCGAACAGCATCGCTTATTATACTTTAAGATGCTCAAGATCGTCGATTGTGAAAGTCCAACTTCACGTGCGATGGCCCTTACGGGCTTGCCACCTTCATGCTGGGCAATTATCTTGAATTTTTCCTTAAGAGTAATTGCCTTCCTCTTGTTCTTCTCACCAGTAGCAAGAGACAAAGATGGGCGTTTTGTAGACATGGTGGATGCACAAAACACAACGTAGATATGGGGGGTATCCAAAAAAAACGCTGGCAACACAGAACACTGTAGAGTATCGGTTGTATACACTAGTGACCGTGTGACAGACTGAAAGATGTGGATTGCTGCCACTGTCCAGCATCGCGAGAGAGTATCGCACCACATATCACTTGCCCGGGAAAAAAAATCAACATTCAATATTCGAAGTACGGTTTCTAATGAATGCGTATCGCTATCACAGCATCGTAAAAGTTGAAAAATCGTAAGTCGAACCATCGTAACTTGGGCAACGTCTGTAGTGCAATCTGCCGAAGGACTGTGGGTAGCTGGAGACTTCTCAGGTATGCTGAAACACCAGAAAATGGAACTTCATTGCTAAGTACTGGAATGACCAGATAGTCCAGTGCATCCCAGTATCATTTTTAATCCATTTTCCCAAGTTTCAAGGAAAAAAGTAAGAAGAATAGAACGAAAACCAGTACAAAAAAAAAAAAATCTGACCAGCCACACACCCTCACTCACCCATTCACACACTACAGGCAATGTAGCATCAGCCATTCACCTGAAGTGCATCTCTTTGTAGTATGGGAGGAAACCAGAGCACTCAGAGGAAACTCACACAGGCGCGGGGAGGAACGTTCAAACTGCACACAGACTGAGAGAAAATCAGAGTGACAGCCAAT
This sequence comes from Scleropages formosus, assembly GCF_900964775.1. NCBI lineage: Eukaryota > Metazoa > Chordata > Actinopteri > Osteoglossiformes > Osteoglossidae > Scleropages > Scleropages formosus. Next base: position 3,538,540 of record NC_041830.1, on the reverse strand, counting down.
CAGCTCAGGTCCTGTGTGATGGCAGTTCTACATGCTTCATCATCATGCCAGGCCAGATCTGACATTCGCACGGTGGCACAGCAAGTAGCACTGTTGTCTCACAGCGCCTGGGTGGTGTGAGAGGACGTGGGTTCGATCTGTGCTCAGTTTGTGTGGAGTTGACATGTTCTTCCCATCTCTGCGTGAGTTTTCACCCACAGTCCAAAGGCATGCTGTTGAGGTAGACTAGTGAGTCTAAAAAGTCCCCCAAAGTGTGTGAGTGGCAGAGTGAAAGTGTCTTTTATTGGTAGACGGATGACCCAGTGTAAGTAGTGTATCTAGCAGTGTAAGTCACCTTGGTGAATAGGATGTGGGCTGATAACACTACATAGTGTTCACTGGATGGTTGCTTTGGAGAAAAGCATCTGGTAAACAAACATGACATATTAAAGTATTTTCTACACATTACAATGTTACTATTATGTCGTAGCGATTTTAAAAAAATCACAAATATGATACGTTGCAGTGAGAGGACCCTGTCCTTAATCCACTCTCTGTTAAATTAAATCATGTAGGCCCCAAGCCAACTGAGGACACATCCCTTCTACTTTGTTTATTTATTTGTTTAATAAAATTTTTGGTGTATGCATTGACTTTAACATTACCGGCGACTTTTGAAAGCCTGGACTACGGAAATGATGCCTGCGTTTGGAAGGAGGTGTGTGTTAAATTGGCCCCCGTGCCTGTGTGTGCGTACGTGTAAGTAGTGTTTGGCAGGAAAGAAAGGGGAAAAAAAAAACGACAAAGATGAATCCAAAGGAGAAAGCGAGTCCCCGTTCCAGTCGTGTTTAATCATTTCGGTGGCGGAGACGTTTTCCAAATCCCAGCAGTGAGTCGCACTGACAGCAGTGACAACTACAAAGCGCACACATTTGCCTTCTCTCTGTTGATGGCAATTAATTCTGCAAAGGCTTGTGGGAGATAACCAGCTTCAGCTGCTATGGCAAGGACATACTGGAAACCTTTAAGTGTGTGTGTGTGTGTGTGTGTGTGTGTGTGTGTGTGTGTGTGTGTGTGTGTGTGTGTGCCTGCTGTGGTCCCAGCAGGACAGAGACGTGAGCACTGACTGATGGGGGGCGGAGCCCATCGTGATTTTGCAGAATAACAGCGATGTGCGACATTCAGCTGCTCTCTGCTATTTCCAGGCAGACCAAGAATAGAGGAACAGAGGATGGAACAGAAACAGTGACAGCCGCTCGAATGAGCCATTGTGCCCTGAAAAACTGCCTGGCTTTTAATGAGGTTTATTTATTTTTTGTTCTGGGAACAGTGGGGGGTGCACAGGGTTTTTTTTTTTTTTCTCTCCATAGAGGCTGTCTGTGTTTTCTGAGCTGGAGAAACAGAGACAGAGAGAAAATGAAGTGATTTGTGGGGTATTGATCCATGTGGGGCTATTGATCTCTGCTGGAGCAGCAGGTGAGGGAAGCCATGCTCTTTTGGGACTAGTATCAGGGGTCCTTTGGGCCAGGAGACAGCTCTAGATTGGGGAGTCACTCGATATTTATCTCATATGGTCATATGACATATGTAAATAGACATACGTACATATTAATTTGTTGACACAAGCCCGCAGTCACATTATTATGACCTCACTATGAAGGCATTGATTTTCGTTCGGCCTGGAAGTCAGTATTGAACTGACTTTAATCTGGGAGTCTGTTCTCTCAGACCCTGCTTGAATGAAGTCACACGTCTTATCATTTGTTGTAGTTTCATTAATTTGTCTTTTGGCTCAATCAGTGTTTGCTCAGCTGAGGCGAGGTCATAAATAAATGTGTGTATGTTTATCACCGAGAATAATCTCTTCTAAATGGGCAAAAGCAAGACCCCGCCCAGGCAGACTGTTGGTGTTGGTGAATATCATCACTACTGCATCCCAGCTCTTCTGTCTACATTTTGCATTTATTCATTCAACTAAAATGTTTCTCCAAAGAAAACTTCTCTTTTCTTAACTTCTTCGAGAGGTGTCTTGTTCACTGCCTGCTGTGTCTCATACTCTTTTACCTGTATATACTGTACTGCCTATTTCCTGTCACATGTCTTGTCTCAACCAATCAAAGCCCTTGATTAAGGCAACTTTAACATCATGACTGAAAGAAAACATTTAATTCTATTATTAATCCATTCAGCAGACACTTTTCTCCAAAGTGACGTGTAATGTTACGCTAATTACATTGAAACACACATTTATACTGTAATGCGCTGAGGGGGGCTGATGTTGATTAATGTAAATAGTTGGTGTTAGTCTCTTTTTATGTACATAGCGTTCCGTTCTGATTGACTAGTTGTTATATTGCCTATGTTTAGTTTGCCACGGGGAATTCTATGGGGTTTGAGGGTGACATTCTAACCGTTTTGTGGAATAGGGGGCTTAGAGTGACCTGGGGGAACTCTCCAGTATTCAGGGACTGCTTTGTACTGTCTGAAACATGTTTGTCAAGGCTGCTATTAAAAAGACATGCATGTGGTGAATAAAGAGCAGTTTCCAGAAACCCTGACTCTTGAGCCTGTCTCCAGTAGCTCCGTGGGGGGATGCTACAATACAACAGGATAGCTATTACTATATCAATTCAGGGTAAGCGCCTTCCTCAAGGGTATTGCAACAGAAGGTGAGATTTGAACCTTGAAGTGCAAGGTGGTAGCTCTAACCACTGCACCACCTCCAGTCCCCAGTGTATTTTAACTAAATTACTCTTTTACTCAGGGCCGTGGACTCGGTACACAAAACCTTCGATTCCGATTCCGACTTGCAGTAACCCAGTAATTGCTTCGGACTCCATGACTGCGACTCCGACTCCACAGCACTGCCCAAAAAGTTGCACGTTATTCTGGGGATGAACTTATCTGGCAAATATAGGCCTAAACCTATATTACACCTCTAATTTTTGGGGGTCGATTTATTTGCCGGATCGACTTATACACCGGCATATACAGTACATTTAGTCGGAGTACATTTTCACTGATTCCGACTCCAGTAACCCAATAATTGCTTCCGACTCCAACTCCACAACTCGTGACTCCACAGCACTGGTTCTACTCATCTCTTTCATACAGCTATATGATTTACTGCAGTGATTCTGATTTACTATGTTACTCCTCCATGCTATAGCGTGGTCTGTCCTGAACCTTGAGCCAGACACAGCTTCATACTACCTACTGGACATTTTGAATTTGTCAAAAGGAATCGAGTGGAGACCATTTTCCCATAAGGCCTGGCTTTTCTGGGCATCAGTACATCCCCCCTCCAGCCTCGCTCCCATCCGGCCCCAGCACACGGAGGCAAGCGGCATGCAGGTGCAACTACACAGTGGTGCACGAGAGCGGAAACAGGCAGCAATGAGTCACGGCAAGGAGAAAAAACATGAAAGCATGCCGACGTGGTGGGAGACACAGAAAGTGAGCGAGTGAGCCGGAGAGAGCGGGGAGCACTCCTCTGCAGCGCGGCCTCTCCGGACGCCTTGAATAATTGAATCTTGCATAGCGCTGCTGCCAGGCACTGTTGATTTATTCATGTATATTTCAGGAAGTTGTAATCTTTTCGTAGCTCGCCTGCTTTCCTTTGTGCTCGAGATGAAGGGTGACAGAATCGGGCCTGCTACTATATCTCCATTATTAATATTGTGGACTGAGGCAACGCAGGCCTGTTTTGCGTTTAACTCTCACACACAGGCGACTTAAACTATCACTGCGTTGAAAAGGTTTGCCTCAGCATTGCTTATTGCGCGTTGAAAAACATGCCGAAAACACGCCTGTCCATACCACGATCGCGCTGTGGAGGAGCCAGCGTGGCATGGCAGAGGTGTCCAGGACCACGCGGTGGCGGCTGTTGCTGGGAGGCAGTGCAGTTATATGTGTTTTATGCATTATTACCCTTCTGCCTTTTTCTAAGTGTATGTTGTTGGTTTGTCCTTTTCCTCAGCCCCGCGCAGGCGGGAGAGCTTGGCTGAGGGTTTGCGCCGGTAAATAAGGTCACGTTGCTCTCGCCGGGTCAAGGCCTCCATCAGCAGTGAGAGCCCGGAGAAGGGAGAAGGAAGAGATGGGCTTTATTGCAGGAAATGAGAAAAGAGTGTCCCCGTCGCCCTCCTGCCTACACCCCCCGCATGAAATAACGCCGCCATTTGCTCTCTGCTCTTTCTTTATTTACCGATAGCGACATTTATTTTGAAACTCTTTTTTTAAATACATTTTTAAGTTGTACTTTTCAAAGTCAACATGAAACTCCAAAGCATTCATATGTGATCTGTTATGGGAGGACACTGGCTCAACTGCTCAACGTTGTAGGGCTTCTCAGTTCAAACCCCATTTATTCATTGAGCTGATTGTTTTCTCCAAAGTGACTTCCACTGATGTACCAATTTAAAGAGCTGGCAATTTCTTACTGTAACGGTTCAGGCTGAATACCTTGATCAAGGATCGGAAGTGAATTCAAACCTGTGATCTCCAAGTCCAGAGACAGCTGCTCTACCCACGATTCTAGCTACTGTCCTCATCCAGCTAATAGTTACGGCAGCAGAGAGTTCTCAGTGTGATTTTCCAGTAGCCGATCATCACGTTTAACACGCTGTCACAGCAGCCAGGAAAACATGGAGCTGAAGGCCATGTCTGGTGGGGTGCCACAAATAAATTAATTCTTCCCTCTGGACTAATGTGTCTCATTCAGAAATGCACCGTTAATTTTTGTAACTAGAGCTCTCTCGAATGCCAAAAGGACGAAAGAGAATTTGGTCATATTTGAATTTGCTGTTTTCCCTCCAGTTTGTAAGTGTGTACCAATTAGCTAATAAACTGACATATGAAGCATTTCATGGGTTTAAACGATGACAGATGTACACTGGGTCCTCTTGTTATGGTCATTAAAGTTAAAAAGTTTCAAAGATGTAAAACTTGGAAAACACTTGTCTATTTAGAAGAGAAAAAAATACACACACACACACACACACACACACACACGTACTATATATATATATATATATATATATATATATATATATATATATATATATATATAGTGGTGAGTGTGTCACCCGTGTTTGCGGCAACCAGCCTTTAGCTGACCGTAAAATGCATGCAGATGGAGTAGGACTGACTTGAGCGACTTCATTCAGCTTTTCTATCTTGCTTGCAGCTCATGTCTGGTGCTCTTGAGTGATGGTGACTAATAAGATGATGAACATTGCACATGTTTACAGGGTAAATCTGTCAACAATCAGCATTAAATGGGAGTCTTCAGAGACATTTTTGTATTTCAGTCAATTTAAGTATGAGGTTTTTTTTAAAAGTCATTTTAGTCTAATTTGAAGAGCTTTACATGGCATAGACGCTGATTAAATAGAGGTACATTTGTATTGTCACACTTTTACATTTAGCTGATCCTTTTCTCCAAAGAAACTTACAGTGTTAATCTACTTACGATTATTTACCCCTTTATACAAGTGGGTAATTTTTACTGTAGCAATTAAGGGTAAGTACCTTGCTCAAGGGTATTACAGCTGCACATGAAACTCAAACCTGCGACCCTTGGGTCTAAAGGTAGCAGCTGTAACCACTATGTTACCAGCTGCCTGCTTGTACTTACTTAATAGATAAAAGTTAACCGAAAATGGCCAGATGTTAATGAATTTTGCACATGTTGTTTCAAGTTTTGTTAAATAGATAGGTAGTAAAATACAAAAAAAACAATCTGTGATGGACTCGCGTCCTATTCCCTGTCACATTTCCAGGGTTAGCTCTGGAACATAGCTACCCAACATGGGTCATAAATTAAAAAAAAAAAAAAAAAAAACATGAATAATTTAAATTAAATTTATGAATTACTTGTAGGTGAAGTGCTATGTGTTATATGTTTGTGCCTAAGTTCATTGCATGGATTTATCACTGATCCAGGGGGTGCTCTGCTGGTGTGCCTTAGGGGAAGGTACTATACTCAGTAAACTTGCTGAGTGAATTTTCATTTATGCAAGTCACACTGGACCTAATCATCTATTAATGCAGAATAATAATGTAAGCCTAGATAAGCGTGTCAAGTAGTTAAATATGAAAAAGATTCATTGTTCTTGCATCTGTCCTCAGTGAACACAAACGGAACATTACGATTTCCAAACTGGTCCGTTCAGTGAAAAATAAATTGTTTGTAAAATGTTTGATTTTAACAGAAATGACTGTTGTGGTTAATTATTTTATGCTTTTAACATTTGTTTTAAGAAACTGAGATGGTAATTGTTGGGATAAATGCATTTAGAACTGCTTTATAATTATAGCGGAAGCTTCCAGACTCGCCCTCATCGTCCAGGTCTTTGCAGCAGTGCAACAGAAAGCCCTGTTGTAAATATTCAAATGAGTGCTTTTGCATAACCTGGTCATTTCTGTGGTACAGTGATATTAATGAATTGACTATAGTGAGATATCGTCGACGTTTGCATGAGGCGGGGTGAGCAGTCGAGGGTTTGGGGCTGCTGTTAGGCGGCTTCTGGATTGGCCTTTTTAATTAGCAGCCGGTTTTGCTAGCAGAGCGCTTGGTGAGGTGACTTCCTACCCAATTAATAAATGTAATTAGACAGTTTCGAGATGAAGTACAACGACTGCCAGTAGACCCCGTGGACCTAGGGGCATGACCAGCTGACACCATAGCTCTGCTTTTGTTCATTTCTCCTCCATTCCTTTGCAGCTTCCGCCATTTTTTAAATGCAGCTCTGTGCTGATCTGATTTGCACTGTTGTTCCAAAACTCCAGATATATGGACAGTAACTCTTTTATACTGTGCAATTGCTGTGATGTATTGCACCAGCTACGAAAGGTGTCCTTAAAAATGATTTTCCTTTTTTGCCCTTTATACGTGTACAACCAATTCTTTTTTCCCTCGTAGGCTATTTGGCAATTGTTAACAAGAATCTGACTGAACTGCCAGGATTTAGTCACATTGGATTTGCAAGTGATAGGTCTTTGATATGCAAAGTTTTTCAGTTCTGTGTCAGTGATTATGTTTCTATCCTCTACTTTAATATAATTAATATTCCTCCGTTATGCCAGCATTCATACACAGCCATGAAATGGCCAAGAGCTAATATCTGACCCTGCCGCATTTGATTATTTAAGTTGGCTCCTTTGGATGGTAGCGGAATTAGAAATATTTAACTGTTGGTGTGGGTTTAAATTTCAGTTCTGGTCCTTTTTGTTTTTGTTGTTAAACTGACAGTCCTTAAACAGGGCAGCAATGTGACGTACTATGATGCAATGCTCTTTGAGCCAAATATTGAGCTCAGACATGGTTTCACTGTTTTAGTCATTTAGCATTAACGCACACAGGTATCCCCACGTTTTTCAAAAGTTTGCTTCACGCCACATCACTTCTACAAAAGACCTACATTAGTACCTGTTTTCGCTAACCGAACGAAATCTGAAAAGGATTTTTGCTTTTATGAAAAAGACGAAAAACAAAAATACCGTTCAGCGTTTGTTTTGCAGCTAGCCATTATAGAGGCAGCACGCACCCCGAGCAGCGAGAGTGGCGGCGCCAGGCTCCTTCCCTGGGAACTACACTCAGCATCTCAGCATCAAGCCGCCATAGCTTTGAACTGTGTTTACATTTACATTTGCATTTTTTCATTTAGCAGAAACTTTTCTCCAAAGCAACGTACATCTCAGAGAAAATACAATTTGTGCATTACATTAAAAGAAAGAGACATAGCTGCAGACATGTGATCCTTAAGTAAACCTAGTTTGTTACTTTCCACTTGATGCACTGATGTTCATCACTTGAGTAGGTGCATAAAACGCAGGATAGATGATAGATGAATCCTGATAACCTTCCTACAAGTTTTTTCTTTTTTTTTTTAATGTTTGTGAGAATCTGTGCTTTATCTCAGTTTGTTTTGACAATTTATTTTACATTTGTTTACAAGATGTGTCCTAAGATATGAGAAAAGCCTAAGACAGCTCGTAAAGGTGTTACGCTTAGGGTGTTAGCATAAAACTGGACGTAATTAAGCGTTTCGATCATGGGGAACAAAATAAAGACATTGTGCATGCGTTGAACTTGCCTGCATCCACCATTCGTACTATTAGGTCATATGTGTTATTTGGTATGATTTGGTAGGTTATTTTTTTGGGTCTGGGAACACTCAAAGATGTTTCCCATATAAATTAATGGTAATTTCTTCTTCGCTTCATGCCATTTCGACTTACGAAAGGTTTCGTAGGAATGCTGTTCTTTTGGATAGCAGGGGGAAACCTGTATTCGCTCACCTCTGAAATATAAATTTCAAAATATACCCAACTGCTAAATATGAACAAACAGTACAAACTATATTCCTCATGAGGTGTGAACAGAGTATTTCAGCAGTACAATGTGTACTTCTAATCAGTTTTAAAACCCCAAAATTAACAAGACAGATGAATAATGACAAGTCGTTGAGAGACACCGGATACAGGGACTCCCCAACACATGTTGTTTTACAACGACACTGGGTTTTACCTTCTATCATGTTTCATTGTAACACCCTTTAACTGCAATTACACAGGACTGCAGACATTTTACTTCAAAATCTAAAATTACTAAAGCCAAAATATGTGGGTTTTTTGTATTTTTTTTAATAACTGTCTTCAATGACTGCAGAAAGATGTTTTCCAATCTATCTATGTATCTTATGCAGTACAGCACATCAATCTAAATGTTTTTCTCTGTAAAAATAAATTTGTAAAATAATATGTGTACTTTTGCTAAAATATTAAAGTGGTTACTGATCAGTGAAAGGTGTTTAATACCTGACCTGAAAAATTGGCAGCACTAGGTCCACATTAACCACTTTCTTCATTATTTTGTATAACAGCCCCACTATGTGACATTTGGGTATGTTTGATCTGATTTTTTCAGACAATTTGAGGTTCTTTAGAGTGTCAGTAATGAGACACAGTAAGCCTAGAAATGGTTTATTGCAGTTCTGCGGAATCTCACCAGATGTTACCCATCGCAGACAGCTGCCCTTGCACATTTCCTCACTGTCCCTTTTATACTCCTCACATTCCCTTATGTACTTGTACCCATAAAACAGACCGTCCAAGGCCTCCTCAATAGAGGTACTCTGCACTTCAGAAATTCCATAGAAGGCCATAAAGAAAAAGCAAACAAGAAGATATAATAAAGTAAAACACTGAAAGAAATAAACATCATATGGTGATTAATATAATAAAGATTAATAAAAATAATGAAAAGTTAATCGCAACATTATAAAGAGTTAATAATGAAATTATAAAATAACTAAGTACACTTTATCCCCGCTTTGATTCTAAACAAAGAATCATCATGGGAGTGGAAATGATAAGCATAGTTATAGCCTAATACAAACAATAAACATTGTACAGCAGGGACCTCCTGTGCAGCTTTTAGTTCATAAAATAATGCACATATAATTGTAACAGGTGTTCACTCAGTGACTGTATTTAACATTATAGCAAACAGCAGTTCCTGGCGAAACTTCGGAAAGGCTTGACAGCAAATTGCACACAAAATGATATTAGAAACTGGTTTACATTCCATAACATCACTCCAACATAATGAATGAGTTCTTTATAAAGACATAACAGCAAAAAGTCAGCCACACATCTTATAATCTCGATCACAGCAATTCCATAAAAAACAGAAAATAATTGTAGCATTATAATACTGTATGTAGACGAGTACATACTAATATAGTGATGTATAACAATAAACTAGCAATATTGTGTGTTGGAGTTGGGTGGTGAATGTACTTATTTTTCCCTCTCAGACAAGACTGAAATATGTGGCTTTTATCTGTATTCAAAATTGCAGAATTCAACAGCACTGAATGGTTTTCAAGTGAAATGAATATGAAACAAATCGAGCGAGAAAAACCCATAAATACAGATGTAGCCAATTACTAGTTTCCCACATTCAAGCAGTTCGTCCTCTATATATGTTATGTTGATCTAATACTCAGTTTATTATAGTGGCTGCTTCATAGCACATAGAATGACACTAGAGAGTATCTCATTGGTCCAATTAACTCCCTCACAGGAATCAAATGAGTCCCAAATGGGTTCGTCTCTCTGCCGGAAAGTGTTGGTATATGTCCCACTGGTCTCATGGTCTGCTGTATATATCGGCTTCATCTCTTTCTTTCTTTCTTTCTTTCTTATTTATTTATTTATTTATTGTTCAATTCAGCTGTTTCCTGAATCTGCGATAGCCACTCCTGGGCACTTCCTTAAGAGGTGGTAGGAGCCATGCAGAAAAATGTTGCAGGGTTTACCTTTCCCTTCCCTCCTTCTCTCAAGCTGAGAGGTTCTGAAAGCCCTGGTTCAGGTCTCACTGAATCAAAACTAGGCCTCCAGCATCCGTCACCTCACCGTTTTAATGGATGTGCCAGTCAGATGAGTACAGAATGAGCGAGTGGATTAAAGGGCAAGTGGTTAAAGCAGACAGGGCAAGTTCATTCGCACCCGTCTCATTCTGTGCTCATTGCTCAGCTCGCTGTGTCACCCTCTGTTCACAGGCTGCCGGGGGATGCTGTGTGGCTTTGGGGCACTGTGTGAGCGTGACCCGGCCGATCCCTCCAAGGGCCACTGCATGTGCAAGAAGACAACGTGTCCCACGGTGGTGGCGCCCGTGTGCGGGTCCGACTCCTCCACCTACTCCAATGAGTGCGAGCTGGAGAAGGCACAATGCAACGCACAGAGACGCATCAAGGTGGTGCGCAAGGGTCCCTGCGGTGAGTCCTACACACACCCAGAGCTGAGCAACACGGTGTTTCTGTACCACACCCACATCACTTCAGCCCAGAGATCCCGTGTCACAGCTGCGTGACGTCCCATAATCACCTGCACACATTTATACTTACATTTATTCATTGCATTTATTTTTCTCTACTGACATTCACGATGATCATTAACTAGTAATAAACCTGACACCAGAGACTTTGGTGATCAAAAAATTGCATGTGCCACAAGTCAATGAATATGTACTAATGCATTATTAGACTTAATGCTAATTTATTAATTGGTATTATTAATGTGTTATTTATTATCTATTTCTGATTAATGTTTCATTTTTTTAAAATAACAAAAAGCTTACTACAGGATGTTGAATTATGGTCTGCTTGTTTCTATTGCATTTAAATTTATTCATTTAGCAGCTGCTCCAAACTGGCATACAACTAAACAGTAAAAAAAAAATAAGCATTTCACAACAAAGAGCTTTAGATGCCGATATTCGGTTTTCAAAGTGTGTCTAATCCATCGTCACTGCTGCACACTACATGAGTAGATGCATATAGAATTGATAGGAAGTACAGAGGTGATTGTGACAGATGTGTGATGCAAATCTGTGGAACTATTAGGAGATGAGGAGAGAAGTTGGTCTTAAAGGCGATGTGTTTTGAGACCATTCTTGAATGCTGAAAGGGATTCAGCAGCTCAGAGGCACACGGGGAGCTTATTCCACCACACTGGAGCCAAAACCATAGTCAGATTTGGTTTCATGTCACAATGGTCTGTGCCTGCACACCATGCCGACACATCTAGTGTCCCTCCCGGAGTGCAACACCCCCCACATCACATCAAGTGCAGGAGACCCTCCACCTAATCCTTGAAGGAGCTGCTCTGTGAAAAATAAATGTACCGTGGCTCTCCGATGCACTGTCTGTTATAGGTGAGTGTGCATTGCTGTCACTCCTCTGTGTCCCTCCTCCACAGTGAGCTGTAATTACTGATCGCTGAACCGCTCACCCAGTGATACTGAGCTGAGCCTTCAGCCCTTGTGAGTAGGAGCAATAATTATAGGCAATGTCGCGTACATTGTGGCAGAAAAACCATAATTACCCCCTTCAAGCCCCCGAACCAGAGCACTCGCGGTGGCGCTGGGGCGGAGCCAGGGGTCCCTGAGATAGTTGAGCGCATGCACTCCATTACGCAGGTTTCCCCCAGGTGCACCTCTACAGGCTTGCAGGGGAGACCTGAGCCAATATCAGTGGCCCATGATCTTTTTCATTAACCTCTGGGACGGTGGAGTGAGAGACCGTTAACTCCATCCACCTGCCCCAATTCAGTGAGTGCCCTCTCTTCAAGCCGATAGGGGATCACCTGTTTGCATGGCCCCAGCAGGCTGTCACTGAGAAAAGAGAGGAACAGATAAGAACAGGAATAGATCCTTACCGCATTGATGTCCAGCAGAGTGTGCGAGAGGGACTGGCTCACAGTCGGAAGCAGATCAATGCCCACATTCCGAATACTGAACACAAGTCTGGGTAAAGGAATGGAAAAGGTGACCAGGATTGGGTTGGAGCTGTTTGTTGCCTAGATTCCTTCCTGTTCGGGATAGGAACTGTTATCGGCTTGGGCTGTGCTCACCCTAAATGCCTAAATCCATGCACCTGCCTGGTTCCAGGCTCACATTGAGGTAGCTTTTTTATTTATCTGATGTCTTTCTCCAAAGTGACGTACAGCGTTAAGCCACTTATAATGATTCACGTATTTAAACAGCTGGGTAATTTCTACTGGAGCTATTCAGGGTAAGTACCTTGGTCAAGGCTACAGCAAGAGTGGTTTTGATACCTGTGAGCTTTAGCTTCCAAGGCAGTACCTCTATACCATGTTTCAGTGGTATCAGGTAAGTTTTATATTAACAATTGCTTGATGAAATAATGTCCTGAATCCAATCTCTTATTTTTGCTGTTATTTGTTAAAAGACTGGGGGAGCACGGTGGCGCAGCGGGTTTGGCCTGTGCCTGCTCTCTGGTGGGTCTAGGGTTCGTGTCCTGCTGGGGGTACCTTGCGATGGACTGGTGTCCCGTCCTGGGTGTGTCCCCACCCCCTCCAGCCTTGTGCCCTATGTTGCCGGGTCAGGCTCTGACTTGCCCGCTCAGGACAAGCGGTTTCAGTCAGTGTGTGTGTGTGTGTGTGTGTGTGTGTGTGTCTGTGTTAACAGACTGTGTTGCAGATAAGAGGATAGCTTTCATGAAGGGATGGGGAGTCATTCACTGCTATAGGAGCTTTGCTTTTCCCATTCAGTTTCTTCTCGGAGAATTTTACGAGGCTGCCAAAGATCTGTTTTGGGTGGTTATTTCTTGAGTTGCTTGAATTCAGGTCTTCAATGGACTGCAGAAGAGCATGCTGTACCAAGAGCTTTAAATGTAGGAACTCATTAACATCTGCAACCCAGCCCAGCTGGTATGGCCATGAGATGGATGTCAGAAGGAATAGTCCAGCACCTGAGAATTTGTGGTCGTACACAGTGCTGGTCCAGACCTGTATTCTGGGCCTGTAACCCAAACGAAACCACTTTCTCACTGCTGCTGCTTCAGGTGACACTTTTGCCAAGTAGCAGCCAGTAAAGGCATATCGGTGCTGTGTTCACAACTGGTGGCAGAGCTCGAGGCCAAGTCCACTCATAAGATCGAAAAGAACAAGTAACACAGGTATCAGCGCGAGTGGCCAGAGGTCTGAGCCGTAGGGCCTGTGATTGGCTGTGGCTGTCTGGGCTTGCAGACAGACCTACTTTCCAACAAGGGAGACAGGTTAATGCATACATTTGTTGTTTGAGAAATGTGAAACTGTGGTTTGGAATAGAGATACCTTTCAGCTGAGTTATTTTAAAAATCCACACATAGACACAGAAGTATAATATAGTCATGCGCCGCTTAATGACGTTTCGCTTAACTGACCCCATGTGCGACAGTCGTCCTATAAGATTATAATGGAGCTGAAAAATTCTTATTGACAAGCGATGTTGTACCTGTCGTAACGTCGTAGCGAGACGTGTTACTCACGTGTCCGTGGTGGTGCTGCTGTAAACAAACCTACTGCGCTGCCAGTCGTATAAAAATATAGCACATACAGTTATGTACAGTACAAAATACTTGATAATGATAATAAACACCTATGTTACTGGTTTAGTACGGTATTTACTACACTGTACTTTTTATCATTATTTTAGTGTACTCTTTATACTTATTAAAAAAGTTTACTGTAAAGCAGTATGCTGTGTTACATCGGCAGCAGCGTCATAAATCTCGTGTTTACCGCATCTCTTGACCGCATTGAGGCTATACCGTACACTCTATGATCGAGGCTATACCATCTACGTTTGTATAAGTGCACTCTGTGACGTTCGCCTGGCTTGTACAGACTGGTGGTGGTGTGATGGTGTAAGGGAATGTTTGTTGGTACACATTAGGTTTCAGTTCCACAATGTACCAAAATATAGTTTTTTTTACCAGATGCATCCCTTCATGATGAGTCTAGCCTTTCTGAAATGGATACTTGCAGCAGGATAATGTGCCATGACATTGACCATACATCATGTTTTTTTTTTTTTAATTGTATGATCAAAAACAGATCTTCAGCAACATAGGGCAAGCTGTAAAACTGGCTCCATATAGCCAGAGTTTAACGTCTGTATCATCGATGTCCGTCAGATCCACTGGTGTGGATGTGTACGTGGGGCAGTAAGCCAGCAGATGTTCTGCAGTTTGTTGCTGCTCTCCACATGGGCATCCAAGGCTGTCAACTAATACATCATGTTAAGATGGTGTCACAAACTTGACAGTGCCTTTACTTAACTGCTATCACCTGCACAGTCTACACCTTTCAAAGTAATAGAGCATTTTTGGATGAGATAGAGCACAATGGTATATGGAATGAATGTGTCACCAAAGATTGTGTGAAACTGTCAAACCAGCATGGACCCTGTGGACTGTGTCCCGCACCTTGTAGCTGAATTCATGCTATTCTGGATGCAAAGGAGTCTCCTACCACCTACTACCTAGATGTACCTAATGCAGTGGACCATGAGTGTATATATTCTTTCCTTACGTTTGGATGTTGCCAGTTTTGTCCAAGGTTGACGGTTGACCTGCAGAGCAGACTCCATTTCGAGGCTGTCATCCTTTCAAACCCCATTTCACAACTGTCACACTTTTCCGGCGGATCGCATAACAACAGAAACCTGCACCGGTGCATGTGCCTGCGGGGTGTGTTTTTGCACACACAGTAGTGCACAGGCTTGCCAGGCCACCTTATCAGTTACTGCGTCTCATTGGTCTGGACGATATTTGCTGATGGTGTTGGTCCCCACCTGAGCGCCGTGTGGTTAACTGTAGTGGGACGACTCTGGAATGAGGGCCTCCATAAATAAGGAAGCTATTACCCATCTCCTGTGGCTCCGCTTGTTATTCCCGCCGCAGGGCCACCCTCCCAAACTGAACAGACATGCCTATGTGCACATACACACACGCCCACATATACACATACACACACAGACACACACACACTGCAGCCCCTCTGTCCACGCACGATAATAGAGTTCCTGAGCCATATCTCGCGACCTCGTTTTCCCACTCTGCACCCGTCCGAGCTATGATGCTCGTGCAACAAATCCCATCTGGCTGCTCCTCCAGCTCACCTCGGAGCGGGCTGCCGTCTTGCTCGGGGGAGATAACGCAGATTACAGCTGTACTCCGCTCCCCGAAAGGCCTCGTGCTCCCTGCGCTGCCGAGCTGGAGCCGGACTTTACAGCTCCTTACTCTTGTATTTATGCATTTTTATTGTGCCTGTATAATGCATTGTTATTTTCCCTTATGAACCGAAGAAGCAACACTGTAAAAATGACAATATGTGCAATGTGAAGATAATCGTTTCTTTGTGCTGAGGAGGGACAATAAACTGTGTTGCCTGGGTTTTGTTTGCGTGCATTTGTGCATTTGCAAATGGAAAAGGGCACTGTGGTGACACATCTGCATCTTGCCTTAGACACTCTGAACATGGGTTATGGTTGGCTTTGGTTGGATGAGAAGTTCGGTATCTAATACCGAAGGTCCGGATACAGGGAACACACCAACCGCCAGCGTACCAGCCTGTAATGCCTATGAAGGGTTAAATTACTATGTTTTTTGTACAGGTAGCCCTTGACTTACAGTAGGGTTCTGTTCCAATACTCTTGTCATATTTCTACTTTTTTGTAAGTCACATATCCCCTTATACCGTATTATGTAAAATATTGGTACGTATAAACAATCAACATGCACGAATGCTGCGTTGTAATAGGGCTTGCTATTTTTTTCACTAATTTTGCACTTTATTCGTGTTGCTTTTCACATACTATTATTTTCACTTTCATTTCTAAATTTAAATTTCATGAATCTCTTCTTTCCTTTTTTCTTTTCCGCACCACCAGAATACACACGTTTTGCTGTAAAAAAAATAACTTGAATAGGATCATAAATGGAACGTTAAGTAAAAAACATTTTCGTAAATAAAATGTAGTTGTTGATAGACAGCTGATGTTATTGTACGGCAGGTGGAGTGGTTATCATTAGAAGTTATGACAAAACACTGGGACTCCAAAATAATTTACTGAAGTTGATGGGACAGGCCTTGTAAGTCAGAGTTGTTGTAAGTTGCATGTGTCATTAAGTCGAGGACCACCTGTATTGTACGGACACCCCTCGACTTACGTAAATAGACCGTTCTTCAGTCCCTTGCGTAAGTCAAAATTTACGTATGTCAGATTTCCCCCTTCCTCTTCGTTACAGAGCCAAGTCTTCTCATTTCCTTCTCATTTGTTGCAAACACGGGTATAAAAAAATTGCACAATATAATTGTCTAGTAAATGTCAGACATATTAAATACTGTAATAAGACATAGGCCTAGTCGATTAAATTAACTTTTACATTTCTATAAGGCATACATTTAATTAAAAAATAGACTACTGCTTATGGTATGTGTACGATATTGTACTGTTCATGCTTACCTTATATCTAGTAGTATGCTGGCACACAAGAGGGTGCTGTTATTGTGTAATTTATAATTTTTCCATCTCAGTTATTGGTCTTCGATGTTTCTTCGTTATTATTGTTGTTTTCATGCTAGCTGTTCCTTTCACATTCTGCTTTATACGTGCAGCATCCTTCACTATTGTATTCATAGTCGATATGGCTAAACCTGGTTCCCGCGTTATAGACAGTAGTCTTTGTCCACCTTTATACTTCCTTATTATTTTCTACTTCATCTCCAGATCGATTGCTGTATGCTTGTGAGATGGTTCTCATTTTCCTTCAAGTGCACGTTTAGCACCAGATATTGTAAATAATGAAAAGGGTAAAAAAAATATGCAAAAAAAAAGCAGTACACTAATGAGAGGAGATGTGTTCATGGCTCAAAACGCGCGAGAACTGGGAAGATGCAGCTTCCTGCCTTGTCTGGTTACGCCAGCTTGCATGTAACATATTCCAGACGTTTTGTGTAAAATAAAAGCACTGTCCGCAAATAATGTGTATCCTGGGAATTTTTTTTACGTAAATCTGGATTCACGTAAGTCCTATTTATGTAAGTAGAGGTTTGTCTGTACGTTTACATAATTGCTCACAAAATGCTCTTGGTCCTCAATCTCTTACCACAATTTCAGATCGAAATACATATGAGTATAGTATGGTATGGTAGCTGGTAGTTAAAGCTGCTGCCCTTGGGCCCAAAGGTCAGAGATTTAAATTCTTCCTGCAGCTCTAGTACCCTTGAGCAAGGTACTTTGCCTGCGTTGCTCTCATGAAATTATCTAGCTGTATAAATGAAATAATTGTTAGTAGCTTAACATCATAGGTTGCCCTGGAGAAATCTGTCAGTTAAATGAATAAAAACATGGTAGACAAGTTAACTTGGGCTATTGATGCATCATATGAAATATATAACAAGTCTAGACAGTAGTAGGAAAAGTGCATTAGATAAACAGCACAAAAAAGGTTTCTCATTGCTCTCTCTCTGCAGGCTGTCTGTTGCTATCAGAACACGCTGTTCTGGCGACCCCCTCCCCCCCATACTGTCAGCTTAATGCATGAGGACGGCAAGATGTGTTGGCCTTTCCACAGGTGCAGAGATGGGTCCATCTTCCCGATGACAGCGTGCAAATGGCTCCGGCTTCGGGGAGGAGCATGACAGGAGCACTGCCAGGGTTCTACCTACTGTCACAGGCCTGGCCATTACTGCTGACACACTGCACTGAAGGCCTTAGTAATAACCGAGGATTAATGCAAAGATATAAATACATATTATATTCAGACTTCATATATCTGCCATTCTATTTGTGTTGGGCACCCCCCTGAGACAGATGGGAGGGCTGTATTTTCTCCCCACTCCATTCACATTGCAGTTGATGATTTATTTGTCCGTTCACTTATTGTGCTTTGCTATCGTGGCTTGCCTTTCTGTCTAGCCAAGTGTTTTCAGGAAGAAGTGCCTTACCAAAAAGTGGTGCAATATTAAATTCCTGTCCTGTTGAGCAGAGTGTGTTTGCAGGCGAATGTGCGTCTCTGTGTGTGTGCGTCTCCACCCGCGTGTATAGGTGTGCGCACGCATGTGTCTGTGTGTAGGGGGAGAAACAGACAGAAGCCCGATGAGCTTCTAATCAAAGCAAATACTCCTCCATTCGAGTTTCTGTACCACAGCGGAGCTCATTTTTTCTCCCCCTCGCAAATAACAAGTGCTTTGATCTCCGCTTCCAAAAATAGATGGGTTGCCATTTGTGATATTGAGTCCTGGCGGGCCAGCTCTTGTGCAAGACAGACCCATTCAGCCTAATTAACTCCAGTCATTTTTGTCGCCCTCTTTATTGTCATTATTTCTAATGGTACTTTGATTGCAGGGAAAGATTTTGCTTCACAATTTTCTATGCATTTGTAACATTAGCAAACGCACAATGTTGATGAAACATGATGGGAGGCTTGGGTTCAGCAGGCACTGTTCAAGGTTTTCTTATAGCTAAAATTAATTCATGTATTAAAGGGGTATACAGCTGAATATTATTATTACTATTACTAGACCTCATTTTTTATCTTATCTTGGACAGTCTTTGGATTTGAAGGACCCGAGTTCAAATCTCACCTTCTGCTGTTGTACCCTTCATCAAGGTACTTTCCCTTAATTGATACACTAAAACTTACCTAGCAGTGTAAATGGCTAGGCTAAAATCATTTTAAGTAGGCTAACTGTCCATGTGTAAGTGACTTTGGAGAAAAGGGACAGCTACACGAATATGAAGGTGTATTATGAGTCTTGATAAAGTATATAGAGGCTGACACATATAGTGGATTATTATTAACTCAATATATGGAGTGGGAGTTTGACTGACAGCAGTGCTTCTTGAGCTGCAGATTTGCTGAAGATACCCACATGACATGTGTCCACCAACCACCTGTGGAAGAGTAGGTGTATGGATTGTGTTGGAGGGGGTCACGGTGGTGTAGCAGGTTTGGCTGGGTCCTGCTCTCTGGTGGGTCTGTGGTTCGAGTCCTGCTTGGGGTGCCTTGCGACGGAGTGGCGTTCCATCCTGGGTGTGTCCCCTCTCCCTCCAGCCTTGCGCCCTGCATTGCCGGATTAGGCTCTGGTTTACCGTGACCCCGCTTGGGAAAAGTGGTTTCAGACGGTGTGTGTGGGTTGTGTTGAGAAGTCACGGAGGGTGGAGTACGTGGATAACAGGCTGAATGTGTTGCTATGTCACATTTTGACAGCCAAGGATCAGAAAAGTTTTAATGCCGCCTGGTTTTGACATTGAAGGAGTGCTGAGCGGGCAGTCTGCCTATCTGCACCCTCTGGCTAACCCTCAACGTCTTCACCTCTGGCCTGTGCTCTCCCAGAGCTCCCGTGAGATGCTGGGTGCGGATCTGAAATTTAACTTGAGTTGCGTCGGGATGTCCACCGGGTGTTAGAGATGCATTCCAGGCCATTTTTTTCTAGAGTATGCTCATGCAACACAAACAATAATAAAAGGAAGAGGGGCTGCCAAACAAAGCATCCTCAAAATGAAAGATATTCAGGATGCTATGATGGCTCATGAAAACACAATCGTGGGGATGGGAAAATGGGGGGAGGATGGCTCATCATACCCCCTTCACTCCTTACTGGGGATCTCCAGCAATTACTCAGAAACCTTGAGCAGTCAGTGTGAGCAGGGTCTGGGCAGAGTCTTAGATGGGTGTGTGCAATCTTTGGACAGAGTCTGAAGGAAAGCTCTGAGTGTGTGGGGTGTGTATTCTTACCTTCTGTCTTTTCTGCTGCCTTTGTAATGCCCTCCGCCCTTATTTGCAAAATCAACGACACACAAGCTGTTACACCTCATCTGGTGTGACTTCACAGCTACCGCTGTGCAATCTGAATAATCTGAACTCGATTCATTTTCTCCCTTTTTCTTGCTATTATTAAAACCGTAGCTTGGCCAAGCGTTCCCTCGGCTCCGTTCTGACAGGAGGACACCTCATTGGCTGCAAGTGGCTTCCGTTTTTAATGAAGTGAAAAATGCCATCTTATTTTGAGATAAAAAAGGAACACAAGACGTTACGGTTCCAGTGTCTTGGTTGGGGTCCCATAGCTTATTCACTTTGCTTGTTCTGCAGCTCACTTTCTCTCAGGCAATTTGCCTTCTTGCTTAAATAGGAAAGGAGCACTCATGTGCAGGAATGCAGCATTGATGCTACAGAGTGCACACTCCAGACAGATTATGTGGCATTCTCTTAGGTTACTTGTTAGAATTCAATAAGGGGTCGTCCCACACACTTCTTGTAAGCTGCTCAGTCTTGCTCCCTCAGTCCAAAAAATATGTTTCAGGTGGACTGGTGGCTTTAAATTTCCCACAGTGTGTGTCTGTATGTCAGAATAAATGTATTACATTACGCTGCTGTGTACATGGGTAAATGATTGCGGAGAATTTAGCATGGAAGGTGGTGCAGTGGTTAGAGAAACGTCCTTGCATTTTAGTGACCCATGTTCAATTCACACCTCTGGCTCTAGTAGCCTTGTGGAAGGTTTGCACCCTGCATTGATCCAGTTAAATATTACCCAGATGTGTAAATGGTTAAATCATTGTTTGAATGACTGAGGGGCAGCTGGTAGCATAGTGGTTAAAGCTGCTGCCTTTGGATCCACCGGTCATAGGTTTGAAAGAATTGCCTCAGTAAAAGTGCCCAGCTGCATAAAAGGATAAGTGATTGTAAATAGATTAACATTGCCTTGGAGAAAAGCATCAACTAAATGAATAAATGTACTTTAAGTTGTTTTGGAGAATCGTACCTACTAAATTAATTAATAATAGCATTTATACCTGCTAGTTCAGCTGTGATATTACATTTACTTTAATCAACGGTTTTGATTGGTTGAGATTGTCCATGTGACAGGAAGTAGGACGTATATACAGTAGTTGATTTTGTTTTGCAAAAACCTCAGTGTCCCTGCAAGTAGCTGAAGAAAAACTTCACAGAAAAGAATCAAATAAATGATAAAATGTACAGCTTGGACAAAGGTGTCAACTAAACACGTGTCATTATCATCAGAGGTGCGCTTGCTTTGTGCCGTTTAGACTGTATCCAGAGTTTTTGAAGATATGTTCACAGGTCCAAACAATGAACCTATAGACTTTACTCATCTCTCCTTTAATATATTAGCAGTCACATTACTAGACATCTAATAATTTTCATGTGGTGTGTGTCAACACCTCTTCTCCATGTTCCTCGGTCTCGGTAGTATCAGTATGTAAAGAGCACAATCTTTAAGCATGTTGACGAGTTGTCCTCAGATGAGGCACGTTGTTCATTCTAATTGATGTATCAATGACATCAGCCGTTGCTCTGCGTAGTGCTTAACTGTGTTGGCGGTGCACCAAAGTTAGTGTCCTGCAGGCTGTCCAGAGCCTGTTGGTCTCCAGCAATGTGGCACTGAGGCTAAGCCCCCAAGACCTACCGCTGAAACAGTGGACACACACCCCCCAGATGTTTGCCCCAAGTGTGAGTGTTTAAATACGAGAAATATTTCAGTCGTGAGAAGACACATCAAGCCGCAACTTCATCTGAAAGGAGGAACTGTGTCAAGATCAGGAGATGTTCCTGCTTTTTTATATGTCAGGGGTAAATAGGCTTTGATCAAGTCCCACACAAGAGTGCTCCTCCCAAGTTTGACTCATCTCCTGCATTTCATTAGTGTGTGCCGTGTGTATCATACGTATGTGATCCCCTAAAAAAAAAAAAGGAAGCAAAGTCTTCTGAGAGATGCAAAGATAGCCTCAAATGTAAGATTCAGGCTTTGGAAAAGTTTTCAAAAAACAACAAAGGATGCGTTCTGGGACTGTGTATTAAAATGTAAAATTAAAATGAATTAAAAAATGACTGCAATAAAATGAAAATATGTTGTACAAAAGCAGGAGGAATGGAAGATTTGAGTGTGCTCCTTCAGAGCTGGATAGGGTAGGAAATGAAAAGGGCTGCGCTGAAATTCTCAGCCGCCGTGCTGAATGGGCTTGGCGAATTCCTCATAAATATTTATCGCAAAAATAATAAGTCTTATCAGTACTGTTGTGTGGCACTCAAAGGGTAGTTTAAAGTTTGCAAAGGTCTATTTCAGTCGTCAGTCCCCACTAAATTAAACTTTATATCCACTCATTTATAATATAATGCTAGTGCTACCTGGCCATGTATTAAATATTTGAAAAAGAAACTTCCAAAAGAGTGCCCTGGCTGAGTCTTGTTGCTAAATTGATTCGACAGATAGGGGCTGCTGTATAGTGATGTGGCTCCAACAGAGCTGGGGTGAGCACCTTCACTCTCATTTTGTTATATGGTCTAGCTGCTGACTGACTGTAACCACCTCTGTCAAAATTATTCAGTGTCAAACCTCACACTTAAACTTTCTCAATCCCAGAGTATGCACGACGATCTCTTGGTCCCATTACTCCAGTAAAACGGCTTCAACTCAACTGTTTCTAGTTTGCATTTGGTTAGTGAGGCAGCTTGGACCTACACTCAGAGCAGTGTCTGACAGCGATCTACGTAAGCCTTAATATAGCTACCTGAGCTATGTAACCTACCTACACCATATAACCCAGCAATATACCAGTGGCTCAAACTGTTCCTTTGGATCCAAAGGTTGCAGGTTTGAATCCTACCTCAAGATCTTGATCAGGGTACTTGCCCTAAATTGTTCAAATAACATTACGCAGCTACGGTATATAAATGGGTAAAGAGTTGTAGGTAGCTTAATACTGTAAGTTCCTTTGGAGAAAGTTGTCAGCTGAATGTATCTTGTCTATAGACTCAGTTATACAATGCAGGTGCGTTGTATACCTCAGGAATACCATATAACCTAGTTACAGACACCCCTCAACTTACACAAATAGACTGTTCTTCAACCCCTTACGTAAGTCAAAAGTTATGTTATGTCAGATTCCAGCACCCTTCACTATCGTTTTCACAGTCGATACGGCTAAACCTGGTTCCCATGCTATAGACAGTAATCTTTGTCCACCTTCATACGTCCTTATTATTTTCAATTTCATCTTCAAATCGATTGCTGTACGCTTGTGAGACGGTTCTCGTTTTCCTTCAAATGCACGTTTACTACCAGACATTGTGAATAATGAAATGGGTAAAAAATATGCAAAAAAAAAAAGCAATCCACTTACCAGAGGAGATGCGTTCATGACTCAAAACACACGGGAACTGGGAAGATGCAGCTTCCTGCCTTGTCTGGCTAAACCGACTTGCTCTTAACGTATTTAAGATGTTTTGAATACAATAAAAGCACTATCCGTTAATAATGTGTATGCCAGGAATTAGTTATGTAAATCTGGATTTACATACGTTAAATTTACATAAGTAGAGGGGTGTCTGTGTATATACCAGCTATACTCCATAACCCCAGTTACACAACCTTGGTATGCTGTACACCCCAGGTATTCTATGTAGTGCTACTTCAAAGCATGTGAACCCCTTCTGTCAGTTTTACCATGAAATGGTTATTTAATGAGAAGCAGTCTTTCTCATCTGATATAATAGGTGTGTAATGATTCACCCGTCCTGGGTGCGTCCCCTCCCCTTCCGGCGCTACGCCCTGTGTTACCGGGTAGGCTCCGGTTCCCCGTGACCCTGTATGGGACGAGCGGTTCTGAAAATGTGTGTGTGTGTGTGTGTGTAATGATTCATTCTATATATTGGTCTAGAGGAAATCATGTGTGTAGTAGAAACACAGAAGTAGTGCAGGTGGACTAATAAGTGAATCTCAATTTACATTGGTTAAACCAACTTGCTTAGCAGAATCAGGTGTGTGAATCATAATCATAATCATTTATTCATTGTATAAGTTGAAGGTTTTCAATTTAGATTTAATAGGTTTTTTTAATAAATAACATTTTTATATTTTACTATAGAATAATGACAAGCCCTAAAAGGTTAATATATTTTCAAGCAGCACTGTATACCCCAGGTCTATGGTTTACCCTAGCTGTACTGTATGTCCGAGTTATATATCCCTGGAATAACCCAGGTATACTCTATATGTCAAGTATATAACCTGGGTATACTGCATGACCCAGCTGTATATCTCAACTATATACCCCAGACTAATGGGGGTCATGCAATTGACCGGTCATTCCAATGTATCATATGCATGATTTTTGAAGTTATTTTGATGTGGTACACACACACACACACACACACACACACATTTTCAGAACTGCTTGTCCCATACGGGGTCACGGGGAACCGGAGCCTAACCCGGCAACTCAGGGCGCAAGGCTGGAGGGGGAGGGGACACACCCAGGACGGGACGCCAGTCCGTCGCAAGGCACCCCAAGCGGGACTCGAACCCCAGACCCACCGGAGAGCAGGACTGTGGTCCAACCCACTGTGCCACCGCACCCCCACTATTTTGATGTGGTAGTTGTACATAAATAAAAATGTTTCATTTCAGCCAAACAGAATAATTCACAAAATAATACAATTAAGTAGGGGGTGCGGTGACGCAGTGGGTTGGACCACTGTCCTGCTCTCCGGTGGGTCTGGGGTTCAAGTCCTGCTTGGAGTGCCTTGCGACGGACTGGCGTCCTGTCCTGGGTGTGTCCCCTCCCCCTCTGGCCTTACGCCCTGTGTTACTGGGTAGGCTCCGGTTCCCCGCGACCCCGTATGGGACAAGCAGTTCTGAAAGTGTGTGTGTGTGTGTGTGTGTAATACAATTAAATTGACATGCCATGTTGGAAAATGGTACTGCATTTCATTTTCCTAACCACTTCCTTACCAAATTTGCTTTTATAATAAAATGTTTTTAATGTTATTAAAATGTTGTAATTTTCATTCAACTACATCATTTCAAATATCTAAATAAAGTGCTTTTTTAAATATTTTTTTTTGTTTTACTTTCCTGATTTTTTAATTTTGGGAAATATGTTTTAAAAATATGTCACCATAAAACATCTGGTCACTTGAGGTCCGATCCAGTATGTTTGAACAGTAATATGAATTCAGAAATGAATTTACAAAATATCTTTCCTTAAATTGGCTCGGTGTAAAATTACAAATCACTTCTTTATGAAAGCAACTAGAAATAATCTGAATCACTAACTGAACACTAATAATCTTGCTGCTTTCTGTAGACTTGTCCTTCCCCTGATATATGTGCCGTTTTCTCCCATTTGTTCCCAGTGTCCCTGAAGGACCCCTGTGGTGAGGTGACCTGCAGCTACGGCAGCACCTGTGTGCTGTCCTCGGATGGCCAGTCAGCCAAGTGCATGTGCCCAGTAAGCTGCGAGGGGCAACCCCGGCATGTGGTGTGTGGCAGCGATGGCAACGACTACCCCAGTGAGTGTGAGCTCAACAAGCAGGCCTGTGCCAAGCAGACGAATATCCGCAAGCAGTACCAGGGCCCCTGTGGTGAGTCCCCTTGCCCTTTCTTTTGCTTCCCTGCAAAGAGACTGTCACTTCCTCCCTTCTTCAGCCTCTCTCTGTGTCATCTCTCATGCATCTGAGTGGTTGTACAGTTCCATATAATTTCCTGTCCACGGGGGTCATCCTATTTGTTACTGTTGTGCCTGCGATGACGTGGAGGGGAACAAAAGGCCCATAAAAACTGAAGGACAAGTGGAACAGAATGGAGAGAAAAATGTCCCACCTCGCCCGGCCTTTCTCCAAAGATTCAGCAGATTCAGGAGAAACGACCTCATCGAAACACTTACGCTGTCAGTTTGTGGACAACACAAGACGTCTTGCTCGGCAGTTACGGTGACTGCGTAGCCCATCAGTTGATGCCAAACCCATGGGATTACTGGTGTTAATAGCAGCTGTTATAAGGTGTTCTCACACCTTTGTGTTTACTGAGATAACAGCTCCATTGCCTGGTACATTGGTAACTAACCCTGTAAACACAACCAGGACTGAAAATCAGTGTGTAACTTGAATTTGTTTTTAAATCTGAAGTCGGTCAGTAAAAGCGTAGCAACGCAGACAAAAGGATTTATTTCTAATATTAGAAATTTAAGATAAAGCTATAATACATGCATGTAAATGTATTTATAAATAAATGTGAATGTAATAGGGGGGTGCGGTGGCGCAGTAGGTTGGACCGGGTCCTGCTCTCTGGTGGGTCTAGGGTTCGAATCTCACTTGGGGTGCCTTGCGACGGACTGGCATCCCGTCCTGGGTGTGTCCCCTCCAGCCTTACGCCCTGAGTTGCCGGGTTAGGCTCCAGTCCCTGCAACCCCGTATGGGACAAGCGGTTCAGAAAATGTGTATGTGTGTGTGTGTGAATGTAATAAATTTAAAAAATTCCCTGTGAGACCTATTTAATTGTTTTATCAATTTCAGCCAACATTAAAGATTACATTATTTAAAATTCCAAAAATAACTAATTTCCTAAATCTCATAATCTGGACAATTGAACAATTAATCTCATCACTGTGTGTAATGTTTGTCAGCTTCTGGCCAGTTTCTTTATTATCTACATAAGAAAAGTGTAATGTCCGGAGATGGAAGGAAGTAGCGAGAATTCAAATGCAAGGTAAATAAAAATGTGCTGTGCAGGTTAGTAAGTGAAATGCACAAGTGCACAAGATACAATAAACACGGGATATCGAAATGCACACAGTGTTGTTACGTGGACAATAATTGGAAGAGTTGTACGAGACCAGAGCGGGTACACAGAAGCATGATGGAGACAGGGCTGGAACACGGGATGAGGACAGGGGCACAGAGGACGGGTGCAGACAGGACAGGAAAAGAAATGCACAGAGAACGAGACTTTGAGGAAACAGGTAGATAAACAAGAATCTTTTGCTGAATGCAGGCATGGCAGTAGAAAGTTGATTAATAATCCGCAACCCGATGGTACCTTTTCACCCCTTTTATCGAGCGGGTCATTAATTTGGGTTGAGGCTGGGTGGACCTGGGTCGGCGTCCCTTGTGATCGATCGAATTATGTATTCTGGGTCATGACAAGAAGGGTTAATGTAGACATCTGTTAATTTATTTATGGATTAAGTTACGTAAAAGTATCAGATAAAGTTGTAATATATTAAAAATGATTTCTTATTGTAACATTTTTTTTTATTTTGAACTGTACTGAAATTTAAAAAATTAAAAAGTGTATCATCTACAAAAACATCAATTTAATGCCAGATGTTGACATCATTTACAGTTCATCCTCTAACTACATGCAGCATTTGTCATCTTGTTATTTATCATGGACATTGACAGACATGAGCTGTAAATACTGTGGAAAGGAACTGATTTAATTAAATCCCTGATTAATTAAGTCACACAATCACATATTATTTTACACATTTAACTGCCAACTATTGGCTATTCATGGAGACACTCTTCACTTTCTCTCCAAGCAGAAATTTTAGAAAACAGGTAAGTCAAGAAAATGCCATTGAAAATAAATATATATTCTGGAAAATGATTGTATGTTTGAAAATTTGTGTCTTATTCATGACACGAGGAGCTGGTTTATTTTGTTGATTGCGGGAATACAGGATTAAGGCATTGAGATGAGCCTTGGACGACTGTGGGTGGGCTCAATGTAGCAGTGTGGTGCCAACCATGGGCTACCGCAATGCCAAAACTGTGATCACATGCTCCAGTCCTGGGATGTCTGCATGGACTTCAGTCAGAAACTGAGCCATAATCCCATTTCCCATATTCCTTCAGTACTCACTAACTCAACTGATATTCCGGTCATGCTTATAGTGGGGTTTCAGTCTTTGTTCTGGCACTTTCTGAAGGACCATTTTGAGCTACAACCACCCAAGCCACCAGGGGGTCCCCATGCCCTATGAGGGCAAACCCGCGGTAAAGTGCTTTAATTGGCCTTTACTATGCCTTCATCTGCTGACGAAACCTTCTCACAGTGGACTGCTGCTTTCTGAACCCCTTATCATTCTGTCTTTCAATTTCAGTTCCATTCAGCCTGCTTTATGACCATGAAAAATAGGCATGAAGAACGAATAGATTATGCAAATGCTGTCAAAGCAGAGTGTATAGCAGTACAATTGAGCAATTATGAAGATTAAACATGAAATTAGCAATAATGATAACTTCAATACGAAAATAACAGAGTGCCATATATACGGTGTACAGTCATGAATGTGTATGTTATTGGCCGGTCCTGTGTTTTTCATCTGTCCTGTATGAATTGCTGACTCAGTTGTGATCAGGATTAGTCTATCTGAGTTTTGTGCACCTAGTTGTGCGATGAACATCGGAGCATAAAGTGAAAAGAAACAAACTAGGTTTACTTAAGAATCACATGTCTGCAACCATCTCTCTCTTTCTCCTAATGTAATGCACAAATTCTGTTTTCTCTGAGATGTATGTCGCTTTGGAGAAAAGCGCTTCCTAAATGAATAAATGTAAATGTAATGTAAATAATTGTTTCGTCATACAGTCAAGCGCCACTTAACGACATTTCGCTGAACGACTGACCCCATATACGACAGTGGTCCCATAAGATTATAATGGAGCTGAAAAATTTTTGTTGACTACCGACATCGTAGCGCAACATGTTACGTGTTCGTGGTGGTGCTGCTGTAAACAAACCTACTGCGCTACCAGTTGTATAAAAGTATAGCACATACAATTATGTACAATACATAATACTTGATAATGATAATAAACACCACTGTTACTGGTTTATGTATTACTATACTGTACTTTTTTTACTGTTAGTATACAGTGTACTCTTTGTACTTATTAAAGAAGTTTACTGTAAAACAGTATGCTGTGTTACGCCGGCAGCAGTGTCATAAATCTTCTGTTTACTGCACCTCTTGACTGCACTGAGGCTATACCATCTAGGTTTGTATAAGTACACTCTATGATCGAGGCTATACCATCTAGGTTTATATAAGTACACTCTATGATCGAGGCTATACCATATAGGTTTATATAAGTACGCTCTATGATCGAGGCTATACCATCTAGGTTTCTATAAGTACACTCTATGATCGAGGCTATACCATCTAGGTTCTATAAGTACACTCTACAATCGAGGCTATACCATCTAGGTTGTATAAGTACACTCTACACTCGAGGCTATACCGTCTAAGTTTGTATAAGTACACTCTCTGATCGAGGTTATACCATCTAGGTTTATATAAGTACACTCTATGATCGAGGCTATACCATCTAAGTTTGTATAAGTACACTCTGTGATCTTTGCACAACGACGAAATCGCCTAGCGATGCATTTCTCAGAACGTATCCCCATCGTTAAGCAGCGCATGTCTGTATTTGATTACCTTCCTCAGCTCTAAGGCATTTCTTTCCACCATGCATCTTAGCATGATTACCCCGGCACTTATATTTTGTTGGCCAGAACATTATGCGGAGCTATCCTTAATTGGCAGTCTTCCTTTTGCTTTCCTCTCAGACCCATGCAGCCACAACAACATGAGTGGCGCCTGCCGGGTGGAGCCTGGCACTCGGCGGATGGTGACCCTCCCGTCCCCAGATTCGTGCCCCCTGGATAGCAATCCGCTCTGTGCCTCTGATGGGCAGACGTACAGCAGCGACTGTCAGATGCGGCGAGTGGGCTTGCTGAAGGGCATAACACTGAGAAAGGTGCATTCTGGACCCTGCAAGAACAAGGGTGAGTGAGATTGGCCAGTCAAACTCACGTGACACGGTCTAGTGCAGGGGTGTCCATGGGCCACAAACATTATTATGAAGAGGTTTAAAGGCCACATGTAAAAATCACAGTTAAATGACATGCTGACTCTTAAATGTCTCTTAAATGTGGAAGATTTAATTTTTTTTCCTAGGTGACACAAGGTTAAATGCATTGCCTACTTTCGCAAGACATAATATCATTGTCATTTATCTAATATATCGATGGATATAGTATGCGTTTCATGTCAGACAGAATTCTTGTAAAGTTTGACAAAGACAAATTATTTACTTCTCCTTCAAGTTAAAAAATCATACTTCCATGGACTGGCATTTTGCCCAGGGTGCACCACCTTAGCCTTGTGCACTATTCTTCTGGGATAGGTTCCAGGTCACTATGACCCTGACTTGGACAAGCAGTAAAGGAAAGTTAGTGCGTCTGAATAATAATAATAATAATAATAATAATAATAATAATAATATGCTAAAGTTATTTTTTAAATGTTCTGAACACTAGTGGCTGACTGGTCAACTTTGTGGACCATAGTGTGTCACAATAAGCTAATTTTATCTAACTTTTTTTTTTCAGGACATGTTCAGCATATCAGTAACTCCCTCGAAACATTCTGTACAAATTTGTTCTGATTTAATGGCGACAGTCTGAGGTGCTGCTCAGCTCGTCGTGACCAGTGACTCCGATTTATAAAGCCATTACTGTTCCCAAACTTTACTTTTTAGTTTGAACACCTTGACTTCACAAAATTGGACTTGAAATCTGTCAAATTTACATGCACTTTTACTGCTGTAATTCTAGCAGTTTTATTCCCTCTTTCCATGTCAAACAAATGGGCTCATTATTCCTTCCAATAAAAAAGTGAATGTTGGTCCATCTTGCCACATGTGTCAGAAACTTTCCTTCCTGGGTTAGGAAACCATGTTCAAGTTCAGTTTGGAGTAATACAAGTACAGTGATAACATGATGGCAGGTGAAAATGAACTGACAGAAGTGCCTTATTTTACCACGGAGGATGATGGAGCTGCAGCCGAACATGATTTATTGTACAGAAAGTATATATGAGTAATTTACAAATTTTCTCATGGACCACTTTACGGAAGGTGGCGGACCACATGCGGTCTGCGGGCCATGTATTGGACACCTCTGGTCTAGTAATACTGACCAGTGATACTGTCCAGTTACATTGTACAGTCACATTGCTCACATTTCATTCTGCAAAAGACAGATGAGTTGCTGTAGAAGGTTAACTCCGTTTTCAGTGAATACCCTTGAAAAGGCTTCGTACATAATAGAGGCCATTACAAAGTGATTCCTGCCTGTATAATCAAAATTCTTCTTCTTCTTCTTCTTCTTCTTCTTCTTCTTATTATTATTATTATTATTATTATTATTATTATTATTATAAGATTAGATACTTTATTTTCACTGTATACAATACAATAAAATTCCAAAGGGCAACACTCAGAAAAACAGCAGCAGAGACAGAACACTTGACGCAACTAAATAACTAAGTAGATTAGATAGATAGATAGATAGATAAGAATTGGAACGGAATAAATAAGAGTTAGACTGAAAAGCTTTAGAGTCTTGGAGTTTATTATTATTATTATTATTATTATTATTATTATTATTATTATTATTATCTATTTATACATTGTAGTTAAATAATTTCATTGTAAAGTTATTAAGTGAAAATCTAATGACGCTTTAACCCGTTTCTCAAAAAGATTAAACATCATAAATATTCACAGTATCTCCTAAGAGATCAATACTGATCTGGGACTGAAACTGGATGTGCAATTTAATCCAAAACCTTAATGACTTAATTGATTATGTAATCTTCATCTTTTAATTAATTCAAAGTCCCATTCATTGCAGTATTGACCAGCTAAATTAAAGAGGCAAGGCCCAATAATTGGTTTGCACATGTAATCCTGAAGCTTGGAATCCCCCGTCTTCCGGCAAGAATTCAGCCATATAAGCTCTCCATTTCCCTACCGTGCAAGACTATATTTAAGTGGTTTACATCCATGTAAATACTTTATATATAACTTTATATATAGCTTTGTGGTTTTGTGGGGCAATACACACTGTACTTGTCACTGGAGATTGCGACTTTCGTTTGGTGATAAGAAGTTAAGTAGCACCACTGATTCGTTTTGGTTTCCCTGGTTTCCTGCCCCGTCCAAACACTCATTTCAGGTGAACTGTAACTCCGAACTTCCCATAGTGTGTAACTGTGTAAGGGACTATGTGTGCCATACGATGGGCTGTACCCAGGGTGTGCTCTGCTTTGCCCTTTGCTTTGAGGATTGACGGTTAGTGAATGAATGAATGAATGTGATTGTGATGTTTGTCCCTTTTATTGTTGCGGTGCCTTCTAGGAAAGTGCTCCGAGGCATGCCCATTCAACAGTGTGTGCCTGGTGGAGCAGCTGGGCCCGCGCTGCTCCTGCGAGCCCATCGAGTGTGACGGTGCCTACAAGCCATTGTGTGGGAAGGACGGCAACACTTACGCCAATGACTGTGAGCGCCAACGCGCAGAGTGCATAGCCAAGGCTCACATCCCTGTCAAGCACCAGGGACCCTGTGGTGAGTGGAGATGGGCCGGGGAGGGGGGAGGAGTCAAAGGTTCACACCTCTCCTTCTTGTCTGTACTTCCTGACTTCCACTTCCTCTGTTGTGCTGTCTCTCTTACTCTTTTATTAACTCACATATGTATACATATTCCATATGTATATATATGATACCGTGTTTCACCGCGTGTGTCATCTTATCCACGTGGTTGCACGGCAAACGCAGGAAGTGACAGGCAGGAGGAGCTCATTTTGTCACACATTAAACCGCATCTCCATCCTTGTCACACCCTGGCATCACACGTGTCACTCTGACGTTGACGTGATGTTTAATGAACGGCTCCCACACTGCAGGTTGATGTCTCCGTCTGTCTCTCTGTCTGTGTTGTGCTCTCCTTAAAGGTGCTTCTCTTCTTTCAGCCTGTAGCTCTGTCTGTCTTTGTCCTTGTGGCGTCTGCCCATAGCTCGTTGTGGGCAGGGAGAGTTCGACCTTTGACCTTTCTTGCGGGGGCCTTCCCTGACGGTCAGGTGACAAGCTGATTTTGGGGGGAGGGCGGAAGGGGATTTTTGGGTGTGTCCAGCGGACGCGTGAGCTCTCTCCCCCCCATGGAACACATCCCGGCAGCATCCAGTCCCCTTTTCGTGGCACCGGGAAGGAAGCGTCAGCGAGGTTGGACAGCTTCTTGTTCCGAGTGCTCTGCTTGTGTGTTTAACCTACACCCTGTGCCCCCTGCCACCTCACCCTGACCCCAGCATGGCACACCTAGCATGGGCCCCCTACGCCCAGCTGCCCAAGCTAACCCCCATGGGGCAGGCCTGAGTGATGAGAGGCATGTTCAGACCCGATGTCCCTCTGTCCCCGATGCACTGCAGTTGAATGCAAACTAAGTTTTTCCCGTTGTCCACCGTCGCGGCATTCCTGCTGCACTGCGCCGTGACTCATCAGCTTTGTTTCCAGGCTTTTTCTCTGAAATGCATAAATTATCATGTGAAGCGGCAGCGTGGTTATGCGCCGAGCTTTGTTTCATTATCGGAAACAAAGTAAATGCTTCGGTCCTTCAGAATCCAGCAAGTGGCAAGTGACAGTGTTTTTTTTTTTTTTTTTGTTGCCGCAAAGCGTTGATGTGCATTTGTCGCAAAACAACTCACGAAACTCTGGGTTTTAATTAAACATCAAAAACTGCGCTGAGCTTGCTGTGGCTGCCTGCATTGCGTGGGGCCATATGTGGCGCGTGCAGCAGGGATGTCCCCATCGTTGGACACCTGCACGCAGTTTGATGTTTACGTGCCTGCCCCCTGCCGTGTCCTGCCCGTCATCCAGGCCTTGTCGGGGCTGATGGGCGCACCGGATTGGAGCACCTTCGCTAGATTCCAGGCTCAATCCTTAGGACGCTGACAAGCCAGCGAGGCGTGACAAAGCCCATCTGATCCCCCCACCGGGAAGTGTCTAATCCTCTTTCCTGTCGCGCGCAGCGATCAATAGCACAAGACATGGCTGCGGAGAGCCGCAAACTCATCATGGGCCAGGCTATGAGTGTCTCTCGGTGCCATCAGCACATCCCTGTAGCCTACAGCTGAGCTCACAACGACACCATAGAGGCACTTTAGAGAGTAAGAGGGCTTCCAAAAGGTCCTAGTGTTTCAAAGAGGAAAGGGTACCTGTGAGGGCAATCAGGGCCTCGTCGATGGAAGAGTATTGCAAAGAAGGGAGGGTTTCATAGGAAAAGCTGGCCTTCAAGGAGGATCAATCTTCTTTTTCCATGGAGGCGCTTTTAGCGCAGTCACTTTTCAAAAGTATCACCCCGGACGGATCGAGAGCTCACGTCTTGTCGGCAGGTGGTTTGCTGCCCTGTCAGGTTAGCACTCCTGTGTGTCTGGGTGCGTGTTGTTCGCTATCCACAGGGACAGCCGCTTATCTCTGACACGGGCCTCGTGGGCCGTAGTGTCAAATCACTGGAAGCATACCCCCCCAACACAGCTCAGCAGTTAAGTGCTGCTGTCACAGTGAACGCGAAAGAAAGCAAAGCTAAGAGGTGCCTTCACCACCCAGCTGAAAGGATGACAGCTGTGACCCCTGTGCTCCCCCAACACACTTCACCGGCACTGAGCCGAGCATCCTGACAGCAAGTTCTCTGATATGTCTGATGGGGGAAAAAGCCACGATATTTTCCACTGGATGTTAATATACACAGGTGGTTCTCTGCTTACGGCAGATTTCTGCTCCAGTGACCCAATCGTAAGCAGACTTTGTCAAAAATCCTCTTATACTGTATTACATGAACCATAAGGATATATAAACAATTAACATGCATGAATGCTATACTCTATAAAAGGGTTCTTTTATATTTTTTCAGTTATTTCACACATTATTCATTACACTGGTATATAATAATTACAAGCAGTCCCTGGGTTACAAACGTCCGGACTTACGTACGATCCGTAGTTTATTGTCTCTTTCTATGTCTCTCTATTACAAATGCTGCACTCACATTTATTATTATTGTTATTATCATTATTATCATTACATTGTATTTATTATTATTATTAATAGTATCCAGAAGTGTTTCTTTAATGTTTTTTTACACATAGAAAGGTACACTATATACTATATACTTTATACCAAGACAAACATTTGAGTAACTGATGTTAGACACAAACTGTACCTAACTGTTCCAACTTATGTACAAATCTGACTTAAAGACAGCCTTAGGAGCAGAACTTGTTCGTAATCTGGGAACTGCCTGTATTATAATAATATTAGCACAGTACAGTATAATTGTCTTTTCATGCTGCACTATTTTCACTTTCCTTTCTAAATACATGTGGTCCCCGATTTACGATGGTTCGACTTGCAATTTTTTTTCACTTTACGATGGTGAGCTGGTAATAGACATTCAGTAGAAACCGTACTTTGAATTTTGAATTTTGATTTTTTTTCCCGGGAAGCGATACGTGGAGCGATACTCTCTTGCGATGCTGGCCAGCGAAAGCGATCCGCATTTACCGGTCTGTCATGCAGAGGTGTGTATTAGGTGTATTAAATGCATTTTCGACTTACGATATTTTCGATTTATGATGGGTTTCGGGGAGCGGAACCCCATCATAAATCGGGGACCACCTGTATATTGTCTTTTTCTTGTCAGAACCACCAGAAAACTCAGCTTTTCACTTGCTAGCCATTGGAAATAAAATGCAACTTGAATGAAATTGCAAACAAAAAGTGTTGTAAGCGAAGAGTAATCTCTGCTAGACACCGAAGCAATAAGGAATATTGTTCCTTGTGGCAGCGTGCTCAGTCGATGTTATCCTACAGCAGATGGAGCAGTCGTTGTTAGACATTACAACCAAATGCCAGTACTTGAAAATAATGAAGTTAATATGACGGCCGGCATAAGTCTGGGTGGTTGTAAGTCACATGTCGTTGGTCAAGGACCACCTATGTCTTGTGAACCAAGAAAATAATATAACTTCCGTGTTGAATTCCCTGTTATTGTGGATTATTTCCATCTGTTGGATATTCTCTTGGCTGCACCTGGCTGTATTTGTTGGTGCTCCAATGTGTTGAGTAGAAATGGGGAAACAGTTTTAAGCTGTAGCATTGCACTGCTTTTTCAGATCTGTTTGATTGTATTAACTGTTGAATATCAATGACAAAAACTAATTAAATATTTTAAAAGGAGTTGAGGTCTGTGTAATTAATTCAG
This sequence comes from Scleropages formosus, assembly GCF_900964775.1. NCBI lineage: Eukaryota > Metazoa > Chordata > Actinopteri > Osteoglossiformes > Osteoglossidae > Scleropages > Scleropages formosus. Next base: position 3,502,291 of record NC_041830.1, on the reverse strand, counting down.
TTAGAGTAACTAATTGAGCAGCTTGAATAAGGTCACTATATTTAGTGTGGCCCAAAGCAGAGTTCCAAGCAGATGAAGGTTCTTGTGCCGTTTTTTTACTTCCAGACATCCCTTAACAAAGTGCCAAGGTTTCCTGGGAAAATAGCTTATGCACGACAAATGGTGAAGGCAGGGGTGTCCAACATGTGGCCCACCTTTTCACATAATGTGGTCAGCAAAGACGTTTGTAAAATGATTCACCTGCACTATACCTGCCATGAAGACCAGATATTCTGTTGAATCACATAGTAATATAGTTAGACACACATGAACAGACACCACGCCTTAATAAAGTACAATAAAATAAAGAAAATTTTTAGACATTTAAAACTCGGTATGTCACTTAGTATGATTGTTCCATTTGCGGCCCTCGGATCAGCGCATAATAATGACTGTGGCCCTTGGTGAAAAAAGGTTGGACACCCCTAGGTTGGGCAACCCTTGATAATTTTTTTTCTGGAGATACATATAAACATTTATGTTACATTACAGGAGTAGCTGTGTAAAGGGTTATCCGGGGATGATCTTAAAGTTATACTGCATGAACATTTACACCTTACATGAACTTAAGAGATCATGGGTGAAGTAAGTCTGGGACAGCATGTGTAATTGTATTGTGTAAATCACCATTTTAAACTGTTTTCACCAAGTTTTCCATATTGTGACAATCTTAGCTAGGAAGGTGATCAAGAATCGTAGATATTCCGATAAAGTTTTATGCAGCTACTTTTGTGATGAACATTGTTTCATATGGTGGAAAGAAACTAACTGCACTTAAGAGTCACGCATCTGCATCTATGTCTCTCTTTCTGCAAATATTTTCTTTGAGATGCACGTTGTTGAAAAGTGTCTGCTGAATGAATAAATGTAAATGCATCTGATAAGCACTGATACTAAGATGAAAAAAAAAGGAAGATCATAAAAGCATGAATTGTCCCCCACGTGAGCCCGTGTCTGTTTGTCACTATTGCTCTCCTCCTGCTTGTGCCTGTATACAATTGTGCTTGTTGCCCCGAGAGCACGGCGCCTGTCATGTTCACTGTGTTCCCTGTTACGTGTGGTTTCCTTTATTTGTTTTTGTCTTTTCCATTGTTTGTTCCTTCTCTGGGTCCCCAGTTGTCATCAAGTGCTGCATCTGGAGAAGAACGAGGTAGTATCGTAGCACGGCCCCTGCGCAGTCGTTACTTTGCAACATGTACTTTGTCAAATGCTGCCCCAAGGGAAATTCCATCATATGTTAATATTTTCTCATTTCTTCTTTTTGTATTCAACCTGTTTTTTTTTTTTCTCGTTTAATAAATTCTTGCCTTCAGCGCAGTGATTTCTCTGCTATTGCATAGCTGAGCAGTAAAGAGGCAAGGGCTTGTTGAGACTCCCAGCTACTTGTGCTTCTCAATGACTGTGTTGTGTGAGTGGAGTTTATTAAGCTCCTCCTCTAATTGAAGGAATGAGGTCATGTGGGTGTGTGGGGGCTCATTGGGGAACAGTGGCCTCCTTATCTGTAGAATCTGAATTTGCACCTTTCAAATGCAAGGATCTCAACAGAATACGCTTTTGAAGCTACCGAATTCACTCGAATATAACTCGCCCTCGCGTATGTCTCGCACCCCTAATTTTACTTCAAGAAATAGAATTTAAGAAATTTTGCATATACTGGATCTCGCACGTGAGAAAAGTTTAAAACTGTAAGAAATAGATAATCATTGTTATGGCAGTTTCAGATATTTTGGAATTCGGTTAAAGAGAATCAGCATTTCAAAAATCGTTGGCTTACCTTTGATGTCGAGTCGTGCGATCTTTTGTTAATAGCGCACCAAGTGTATGCGTACTGGCCTACAATTGTTGTCTGTTTCGTGATGCGCTTTCAGATAATTTCTCATAAGTAACTAGTGAAGCAGTGTTCCCAGTGTATCTCAAGCTTTATCAGTCAAGGATACCTGGTAGCATAGTGGTTAGAGCAACTGACTTTGGATCCAAGTATTAGAAGCTTGAGCCTCACCTCCAGCTGTAGTATCTTTGAGGGAGGTACTTACCCTGAATTGATCACTGTGTAAATGGATAAATAATTCTTACCTTAACATTCTAAGTTGCTTTAGAGAAAAGTGTTCGCTAAATGTGAATTAGCTGTAGATTTTACTTGAAGTATGGAGGAAAATACAGTTACAATGCTGGTTTTAAACTCAAGGTTATTGATTTGGCAGAAAAACATAACAATCAAACAGCAGGGCGTGAGTTTACAGGACTGAGTTTAATGTGCGATATTGGTGTAAACAGAAACTTGCAGTACAAAACACCAATAAGTGAAGAAAAGCATTTCGAGGACCTAAATGTGGAAAGTTTCCCGCACTGGAGGGAGAATTATTTGAATATGTGTTAAGTTTGCGTAAAGGTGGTTGCTGTGTTTTGCTCTAAGAGCATGTGAGCAATTATCAATTATAATGTATACTGAGGATTTAATTATAAACATCAATTTAACTTTTTCTGAAAAACTTCACTTTCCAAAAATTCCTGCATATATCTCGCTCTCCGATTTTTAGCTTGAATTCTGGGGGGAAAAAGTGTGAATTATATTCAAGTAAATACAGTATTCAATGTTTTAGTGTGTAAAGTTATTTAAATTTACAGGTTCCTTTTTATCATGGAATTATTTTACACCAAAGGCTTTAAATTTCAACGCATCTCGCTGGAGACTTTTTTTACTGGTCCAGTCCTAATTGACTAAAGGCACAAGGGAGGTTAATTCTGAAATGCCTGTTTCTTTGTCAGCCATCATCATTAAGTCGCACTTAATCTCTGAAAGTGAGAGGTGGGGCACCTTCACAGGCTGGCAGGTATCACTGCACTGGTGGCACCGTGGCCTTCTGGACCTTAGCGTTCACACAACAGTGCTCTTCAGCTGTCAGGGATTCTAATCCCTTGAGTGCTGGCATCTCTGCAAGTTTAGAACTCATTAAACCAACAGAGGAGACCTTTAATTCAGCGCGTGTGAAGCAGCAGCACTACGATGACTAATTGTCGGTCTTCAGGGAGGCTTTTGAAAGCTGAAGACAAGGCTGAGGGGAGAAAATGTCTTTGACGTTGTGTCTGATGTGGAAGTTCCCTATACGGTTTGCAATCTTCATTAGGTTCCTTACGTGTGGTCTTTGTAGGGTCCCCATGTAGTGAAGGACCATTAAGTGTGGATTCCTCTGGGTACATTTGCAGAGGAGGTCCCTTATGTATGGTCAGGAGTCCCTCTTCAGAGTAGATTTTATGTATGTCTCTCTAGGGTCTTATATGTGATCATTTTGCAAAGTTAGAGTGTTTATGCATGGATTCTGAAGGCTGCCTTTGTTTTGTAGGGTTCTTTTATAAAGTATGCTCAGCATCTCTTTTTCTATTTAGCAGACACTTTTCTGCAAAGCAACTTCCAATGGATATTATGTACTGTTATCAGCACTCACACCTTATTTACCAAGGTGACTTACACTGCTTACACTGCTTACACTCAGTCACTCATCCATACATCAGTGGAACACACTCTCTCTATGTCACTCACACACTATGGGGGAACCTGGAGAGCCTGTCTTCAGACTGTGGGAGAAAATCCACACAGACACAGGGAGAACATGCAAACTCCACACAGAAGGATTGAACCCACATTCTCTCATACCACCCAGGCACTATGAGACAGCAGCACTACTCTCTGTACCACTATGCAACCACTTTAAAGACCTGTGAAGCATCCCTCTAGATAGATAGATAGATAGATAGACAGATAGATAGATAGATAGATAGATAGATAGATAGATAGATAGATAGATAATTTCTCTTGTATTTAACCACTTTTTTCCACCTGTATTTACCACTTTTTCACCTGTCTTTAGTATTATTCACCTCTAGGGACAGCTGGTAAGGTCATGGTTAGCGTCACTGCCTTGGGATCTGAAGATCGCAGGTTTAGTCCTGCCTCTGGCTGTAGTACCCTTGAACAAGGTACTTGCCCTGAAATTGCTCCCGTAGAATTACCCAGCTGTATAAAGGGGTGAATAATTGTAACCTTTACATTGTAAGTGGCTTTGGAAAAAAGTGTCAGATAAATGTGTTTCGTGTTTTAGATTTGTATTAAATTACATATTATTTCAGACCGACTTCATAAAATTAGTTCAGTATTTTCCCAGATCTTTAACCCCAGTGTACTTATGTACCTGCTCCACACATGGAGCCGCCTGACATTGGGAGCAGGGCCATACAGTAGGATTTAAAGTGACTGTGTTTCATGTATGTAGGTAGTTTTCTGCCAGAAAATGCAAACTATGTAATATCCCTAAACAAGCAAACACTCATGGAAGCTTTAAACGTTTGCAGTCATGAGGTGTGCGAGATTACCTCCCAGAGAACGCTTGTTTTCTGGCTCCTCGGCTTCAAACGTCTGGAGGAACTTCTCTCTGGAGGGAGCAAAAAATAGAAATGAAGGAAGAGTGCAGGGGGTTTGGGAGCACTTTCATCTTGCCCACGAAACAAAAGCAAAGAGGGACAAAGCCTTATCGAGGGCTCCAGTTGGGAAATGTGTCACGGAGTCCTTGTGAAGGCCATGCCCCACTGCTGACGATGGCCAGTGTGGAGACCTGGCTGATCCGGGGACGAGGCACCTCGGCTCAGGCCTTTGAAGCTGCACAAAATTAGGCACAGTTCCACTATCTGCATGTGGATGTGCTGATTCAAAGCAATCTCTGCCGCCGCTTGTTTGCCCGAAACAGGAAAGGATAGCGGCATTCCAGCAGAGAAATTCTTATTACATAGTCATCGTTTCGTTCCGATAACTTTGACCTGCAGCAGATGACGGTGTAACGAACTGGCGTTATTCATCTGAACCAGAGAGCCCAACGTGTGCTGGCTGCTGTGTATCTCCAGCTGAGGGTCACATTCGCGGAAGGTGTGTAGCAAGCCCCGCCCTCTTCCCGTTACCACGGTAACTGCAGCGCAAAAGTAGGTGTGTCTGCAGTATGACAGCGATGGGCAGGTGTCCTTTAGGACATATTATCAAGTTCCCTTCTCTTGTATTTTTGCCATTTCGCCGCAACGCCCTCCATGGGAAATGTCTCGTTTTTCCATAGACCTTTGGAGAGCAAGGGAAAAGAAGCTGGCACAAAACGGAAGGCAGATAGAGACGTGACAGGGCTCTTTACGTTATTTTCTAACAGTGCGTGCATGTGTTCTGACAGCACTGTTTTTTGACTTTTGGAAAGGAGAGAGAAAGTGAGCGAGATGGAAAGGGAAACACTGGAATACTTTATGTGGTGTAACTTTTACTGCTGCAGCTGTAAACAAGTACAGGAATTGGAATCTTGAACGCAAAAGTCAAATCCCTGCACAATTATAGTAATGACAGCGCTGGGGGCGGGCAGTGGAGGGACACACTGTGGATCTGTCCCCTTTCTTCCTCACACGCTAAATCAAACTTCACACGTCCTCCTTCACAGGCACTTCCCCGAGCAGGCTTTCGAGTGCTCTTCTTTTCAGCGCTTTCTTTCTGCTTTGTTGTGTTTCTAATGTTTCCGAGTCAACATTTTTTCTTACGCCTCCAAGCTCGGCGGTGTTTTGATTTTTTCTTGCACCAATACAAACATTCGTGCTTAAACTTGTTCACGGAAAGCGTACCGGGTGACCAGTATGGGTCGGGAACGCGTCCCTGGAATCTCGCTTCCGACCCAGTTGCCGTATAGCTCCTCCTACGCCGGCAGCTACAGCTCCTCTGATGAGCTCTCGGCTCAGGAGCCCGGTGCTCTGAATTATTAAAGAGGATGCTCTTCTCTGATGTGAACGTCAGACACGCTCTTTCTGGGCCCCCTGCAAGGGAGAGATGGGTGTTGGCTTGAGCTGAGTCTTGTTGCAGGAAGTAGTTCACTGGGATTAGATGGAGTTGGGGGGGCGGGCAGCAGTCTGGGTTTCGAGGTGTATGCGTGCAGGGGCTGGAGGTAGCCTGATAGGGGGCTGAATGTGGGGGTGGGGCCCAGACATGCCTCTGATCCCAGAGAGGGCAAGCTGGATGATCCTTAAGGACATAAAAAGCTTTCCTGCCTGGCGCTGAGAACAACCCCTTGCCCCCCCTCCCCCCGCCCCCTCTTTCCTCTCGCTGTGCCTTTTACCCACCTGGATCTTCATGTTTCCTTTCCCTTGTTCCTTGCTCAATAACCTGCCCCGCCCACCCTAGTCTCTGACTCAACTTATTCCCTCACCTCCAGGCCCTACCCTTAGCCCCACCTACCTCTCGTAGTGCCCATCCACCACTTTGGCACCGCCCACCCTTGTGAAGTCCTAACTGCCTGTCTCTCCGGCGCAGATATGCTTGCACCCAGCCCATGCAGAGGCCAGCGCTGTGATTGGGGCGGGGTGTGCGTGGTGAAGGACGGGGGGCCAGTGTGCGAGTGTCTGGACACCTGCCCTTCGCAGCGAGACCCTGTGTGCGGCAGCGATGGACAGACCTATGGCAGCCAGTGCCAGATGAAGGCCATGGCCTGCACATTGCAAAAGGAGATCCACATAAAGCACAAAGGGCCCTGCGGTGAGTACCCCACACCGAGGGGCATTGTAGGAGAGCAAGTGGCTGTGGTCCAGTACACAGCTGTCTTTTGCATTGCTGGCGTTTGCTTACCTTTTGTGTAATTTCATGAATATTTACCCTTGGTTGCATCAATATGTTCTATAATTACGTTGTTTTACTCCATTATGTCTCACTCCCGTGCCTTTACTTTTGACCTGCCTTGAATTTTTAGAATGGGGGGCTCCTCTGTTTAGGAAACCCTTGGGAGGTCTGTTTTATGGGTACAGGTAAATAAGGGATTGTGGAGCGTATTAAAGGGGCGGTGACGTACAAGGGCAGCTGTCTGTGATGGGTAACATCTGGTGAGATTCTGCAGAACTGCAGTAAACCATTTTTAGGCTTATTATGCCGCATTATTGAGACTCCAAAGAACCTTGAAATGTCGGAAAAAGATCAGTTCCAACAGGACCGCTGTGCAAGCTGACATTCAGCGTACTGTGTGAAACTTTGTGTGTAAGCATGCATGCCTTTGTCTGGGGCTGAGCGACAGGCGTTCATACTGTAACAGAGAACAAGAAGCAGCTTGGTGAACTCAATTTGGAAAGGCAACTCACTGCGTTGCTCACTAGTGAGGGGAAATCGCCTTTACAGGCAGTCCCCGGATTACGAATTCCATTCCTAGGTCTGTCTTTATGTCGGATTTGTACGTAAATCGGAACAGTTAGGGTTAAGGTGCGTATCTAACATCAGTTAGTCAGATGTTTGTGTTAGTATATTTTGTACCTTTCTATCCATAAAAACATTAAACAAACTCGTCCGGATACTCTAAAACATCTTTAACACACTTAATAATAGTAGTAATAATAATGATAATAATAAATGTAACTACAATATTTATAATAGAGAGGCATACAAAGAGATAATAATAATACATTTTACTACAATATTTCTGATAGAGAGAAAGAGAGAGAGGAGGAATAGAGAGAGTGTGTGTGTGTGTGTGTGTGTGTGTGTGTGTGTGTGTGTGTGGGTATTAAAAACACTAAAGAAACTTTAACGTTTGCTTTTCCGATGTTTGGTGGCGTTTCACCTTTTTCCGATCGCTTCATTATTTCCACTTTAGTTTCATTCGTGATCGTTTTCCTTTTCTTTGATGCATCACCACCACTTGCATCACATTCGCGCTTTGATGCTATGGCTAGGAGGGTGAAAACAAAAGAAATTAAAGCCAAATACAGTAACACACGAGACATTGTTAACAGCAACGTGGTCCGACTCAAAAGAAGGAAGTCTTTGTCATACCTCAGGCTCACATGCCCTGTCCATGAGCCGACGAACCGCTGTAGACGTGTAATGTTTTGATGCGTGTCGCAAAGTAGTGCCCATTTGTTATTACGTATCATTGTATGTAACTTGAATTTTTAATATAGTAGTCTTTACAAGGGGGTGGTTCATAACTACGGGTTGTACGTAAGTCGGGGATTGCCTATACTGAGTTTAACGCCAAAGCTCCTTTTTATATGAGAGGCAGAGACTGAAGCCTTAGCTTGTGCTGAAATGACAGATGACCTCAAGTTGTAGAAATGTTGGTGCGAAGGAGTGAGGCAGGAGAACTACCAAAAGGGCAAAGACATGGGCCACTGAAGAACGGTGTTGGCACCTCCTTTCCCAGGTGTTAGACCTCCAAGCTGCTTTACCACCTAGACTACACAGTCTGCACCTAGTGGTGTTAACCAGCCAAGGAGCCCACAGGGGAGCGAGCGAGCGATCGTAGTCAATGAGGGAAAGGGGAAGACGGGAGCCTTGTACACGCATGATAAGTGGGCTGATAACACCAAGGGCCACGTTGCTGCATGAGCACTAACGCGACAGCTGTTATTGCTCTGCCACTAATTGAATATTGCATATTATAGTGCCATACACAAGCTTTGTCATGGGCTCTTAAACCCTCCATGTGGGAAATGAATTTGCTTTGTGATTCATTTGCCTCCTCGAAAATATGTATGCCTTCATGTTTCCGGCAGCGCGTGCTGAGCATCTGTCAATGGACTCAGAGTCTCGAAAGACTTTATGACGAAGCACGGTAGTTTAAACACATATAGAGTGTGAACCAGTTCACAGAGCCTTGCCAAAACCCCCCCACTAACAATAAAAATCACAGAATGTAACATTTGCCAGCAACAAGGAGATTCTGCAGTGCAGATCTCTTTGGGATGAATCAGGATGAGGAAGTGACACCCGAGGACAGAGCCATTTTATGATCCATAGCTCATCTCCAATAGCCGAAATGGAATCTGCTGATAGATTTCTAATGTCTTCCGAGAGCAGCGGGCAATGTGTCTCGTGCTGAAGTTCTCTGCCTCCCCTCCAGAGGAGTCCTGCAGCAACTGCTCATTTGGGGCAATCTGTGATGGGCAGACGGGTCGCTGCGTGTGCTCTACCGAGTGTGAGGACTCACACCAGCCTGTCTGTGGCACCGATGGCATCACCTACGCGACTGAGTGCCATCTCCACGTACGGGCCTGCACCGAACAGCTCGACCTGAAGGTGGCGGCTCAGGGAGAGTGCAGTAAGTAGAGCTGCCTACAGTCAAGCACGACTCCATACAAGTCCAGAGTTGAAACCCAGAGAAACACAAGGACCATATTTTGTCAACACTCAGTACAGTCCAATCAGATGCCATAATCTAGTATGACCCTTTAGCAGCAAATATCTGAACACAGCCTGATACAGGTACACCAGGTGTATCAATACATTTACGTTACTTCATTTTTTCTCCAAAGTGACTTCCGACCAACACTATCTAGTGTTATCAATCCACACCTTATTCACCCAAGGGGACTTACACTGCTTGTGATGAGTTATTCATCCATACATCAGTGGAACACACCCTCTGTGTCACTCACACACGATAGGTAACTTGGTCAGCACTCCACTTGCACAGCGTGTCTTTGGATTGTGGGAGGAAACCAGAGCACCCGGCACAAACCCACACAGACACAGGGAGAACACGCAGACTCTACACAGATTAAGCTGGGGTCAAACTCACATCATCTCGCACCACCCAGGCACTGTGAAACAGCACCCCTACTCAATGTGCCACTGTGCCACAGCCCTATGCTAATGTGTCAACGTCGTCCGACACTGCAGCTATATTCCAATATATGCCACCCTGTACAATACAGCAACCGTACTCCAGTGCAGCCAACATATCCCAACATGTTTCTGTTCACACATAATATGACACCAAAGGTCAGTGTAGCTGCTGTAGTCCAACCCAGTATAACCTCATCACTTCACATCACAGATCCCATATTGTACCAGTGAAACAAACTCATTGTCCCTTTTTCTTTCTGATGGACCCTTGGTGACTGTGTCGGCAGAGGCGTGTGGCGGCGGTGTGTGCAAATGGGGAGCACGTTGCATGGGGAATAGATGCCAGTGCCAACCCTGCGCGGTTCAGCCCTTCGCTCCCGTGTGTGGCAGCAACGGCATCACCTACGAAAACACCTGCGAGCTCCTCCATGCATCCTGCGTCCTCAAGAAGAAGATTGAAGTGGCCAGGATGGGCAGCTGTGATGAAGGTACAACAGTAGCCCCGGCCCCTGATTCCATACCTGTGACTTCCTTTCACTTGTTTTCCTATCTCTCAGCATTTTCCGCCCGTGCTATTTTCTATTTGACCTTCAGAGAAGAGGATAAGAGCAGTTGCCATTCAGTGAAGGCACGCTTTTTATTAATGGACCATTCTGCTCATTCTATGTGTTGTCAAAGTTTCATATTGACAAAGGCATACTCTTTCAGAATGTCCATTCCCTGTGACTGGTCTAGTCTGGAGACCTAAGCCAAGAGGGCTTGGCCACCTCTGTGTATGTGTTGTCACTAGAGAGACCACCTTTGTGCACTTCCTGTTAATCATTTGTTCATTTATCAGACGCTTTCCTCCAGAGCATCTTACAGCGTTAAGCTACGAACACTGATTTACCCATTTTGGTTAGAAGGGTGATTTTTACTACATCGGTTCAGAGTAAGTGCTTTGATCAATGCCACTACAGCAGGAGGTGAAATTCAAACCCGAGTTCTTTGAGTGCAAGGTGCTAACCACTATGCCACATACGACATGGTTGTATGTTGTGCTTAGATACATCCGGTGCCATATCGCCTTTGCAGTCTTACCTTGAGAAGAAGAACAAACAGAAATAGGCCACTGCAACTGCAATGACCTCCATCCATAGCATTATTCATGTTTCACAGGGTAATTACTAACTAATTAAACAATGGTATGGCAGTGTCCCCCACAGCCCACTTTCATTTTCTGTTCTGGGTACATAACATCCATCAGCACAGCCACACTGCAGGTCGCACTGTCAGTTTCCCTTTAGTTCATACGTTTCGGGAGAAGTACTGGGGGTAGTGAGGGATAATCTTTCAGGGCAGTATGCTGGGAATGAAAATATCCCAGCAGTGAGGATACGCCTGAGCGCCCCGCTCTTGTTGCCTCTCGTGTTTATTCCACTGATGCCATTCACTGGCTATGCAAAGTGATGCGATCCTCACAAACCCCTAGGGCGTAATATGAGTCTGACGCCTCCACAGGCCTTCCTGGCTTTTCTCCGTGTTACGTCCAGGTCCATCATCGGCCTCCGCAACACAGGGTCGCAGTTCTCATACTTACTTGTTTCGCTCCACCCAGCGAGCCACGATGTCTGAGGATGCAGCAGGCTGCTCGGTACGATCGATAAACCGGTTCACATGTCTTTGTGCTGCTTTGTGGGGCAGTGGAACCCGCAGAAGGAGAGACAGGGGGTCTCCAGTAGGCCTGGGGATCTCATTCTTGCCCTCTTTGTTTATCACAAAAGAAAGTCACTGGAGCACAAGGAGATGCCCAGCACAGAGTCCCACATGAAAAGAAGGATTATGATCAGCAATATTCAACTATTGTCCAATTATTCAGCCATGGGTCATTATTCAAAATTTCAGCAAGAAGCTGCCTTATCTCAGAAGGCACCAAGGTTGTTTTGGCGCTGTGGGGTACATAATGTCACTTATTCAGCAGCCACAACTGGCCGCCTTTATTGTTTAAATCAGCTGACTGCTGGCTGAACGGGGTTTTAAAATGCACCAGGAGAAACGGCACACAGATAAGAGGAAACAAAACAGCCGAAAGATTTTGCAGATATCTAATAACAGATACTCTGCGTACGCCCTGTGAGTTCTGCACCGTGGATTTCGCCGAGTTTGTTTTCAAGTCGATCCTCGAATGTGCTTTTGACTGAAGCGCGAGCGGGCAAGTGATTTATACATTGGTGTTTATTCTTTTATTTATAGGGGATTTTTTAAAGCCATATTCATTAGTCACATGGAGGAATGGGCCTGTTTTCACCCTCTTTTATTTAGTGGCAATGAAAAATGACGGAGGCCCGCAGAGCAGCGGTGGGGGATATTTATCACCTGTTTAATTTCACAGTTGGGTAGGCCCTACCTCGGCTCCCGTGTCGACACCGTCGGAGTCGCCGGGGGGGCGGGTGGCCCTCCTAATTGAATACCCGTTTAGCAAATAGGATTAGTGTGTGTATAAATACTGGCGGAGAAAAGCGTGACCTCGTTGTTCGTACCGTACACCAGCGGGGCTGTCGCGACGAGAGGTTTCCGGTTGATTTGCAGGGAAGTCAGGGTGGGGAACTGCAGGTGAAGCCGTCCGTCACCCACTGATGTCACCTGAACAAACATCCCACTTTTTCGGCTGTGATTTTCATTAAATTTTTTCAGCTGTCACCTTGAGCAAAATTGATAAATTATTATTAAGCATCCGATGCCCTGGCTGGGGGAGGCGTGGTAGCGCAGCGGGCTTGACCATGTCCTGTTCTCTCCCGGGTCTGGGGTTCGAGTCCTACCTGGGGTGCCTTGGGGCAGACTGGCATCCCGTCCTGGGTGCTCCCCCAGCCCCACATCCTGTGCTGTTGGGTTAGGCTCCGGCTCGCCGCGACCCCGCCTGGGACAAGTAGCTTCCGCAAATTTGTGTGCGTGTGCGAGTGTACCTTGGCTGGTCTGATGCTCGGCCATTTCTCTTGAAGGGAAAGGCTGAAGAGGCAGCCAGTAACGGTGGGTGGCGTGGCTGTTGGCGTACAGCGGGGACTCTGGTGTGTGTCTCCATTCATCTTGTGCTTTGCACTTTAATGCCAAAGGTCAACACCTGTTTTTTTTCCCTCCGATTTTTCGTTTTTTTTTTTTTTTTCTTCCATCACCTCCTTTCCAAGTTCCTTCTTGAAATTCTTGCAGCTTTTTTATTTCTTCAGTTTGTCCTCCTCCTTCTTCTTCTTCTTCTTCTTATTCATTTTTCCCCTTGTAAGACTTTCTGTTCTGCATGTTTTGTAATTCATTGCTGGTTTCTCCCTTTTCCTTGCCTTACCCTGAGTCCCCTGGCTAAGCTGTGCTCGCACGCGGTGGCGCAGCTCGCAAGCGCGGAGACGGATGCGCTTTGTGAATAGCTGATGCAGCCGTCTCGTCGGGCTCGGCTAATTGAAAGGTTTGTCTGCGGTGTGGGGTGGTGGTGACATCAAAGTGCAGAAACTAATTAGCACCCCCCGGCCCTCCTTTTTTTTATTTATTCCGCTTTTTTACGCTTTCTGTTCACTCGTGCTGAATATGGATGTGTGCTCCCTCCACACCTCCAGCTTAGCTTGCAAAAGTGGGCTCAGGTAGCGGTGCCAGTGCACATAGCGCTGTAATTACTGCCTATTTTCTGCTTGAGTCGTGACCGGGTGGGCGCGAGCAGGTGGGGGACTTCCATTAAAAGCGCCTTCTTTTTTTTTCCTTTCTTAGTCGTATTTTGTGGGCAGTAGGTAGGTAGCTTAGCAGGTAAGGGTCTGCAGTTGGGACCAGTAGGATGCTGGTTCTGCTTTCTTGTAGCTTACCTCTCAGTCAAGCTTTTTTCCCTTGTTAACAATGTCGTGTGGGCAGTAGGTTGGTAATATGGTGGTTAAAGTCCTCAGTAGTTGGATTTAATGCAGGGTGAGGGAAAAACCAAGAGGCACGGACCTGCAACATTGTTTCACACAACGCAAACTGCTCTCTGGGGAGCAACACACAGTGGTTCAGCGTAGATTATTGTGCCGCTGCACTGCTGAATACTAACCAGATGAGATTCTTTAAATTCTGGTGGATGCTTTAAAAACACAAATCAGCCTTGGCCTCGATGCCATGTGTAGCATGCCAAAGTGTTTTGAATCTGTGTTTTCCCTTGTCATAAAGAAGATTGTATTTTAAACTTAGGAACCAAATTCATGGACAGTGTGGTGTATATATGTGTGTCTATACGTGTGTCTGTGTGTGTGTGTGTGTGTGTGTCAGCTCAGACAATTCAGAGGATGACATTTAAGCAGAATATGGACTGGAAGTCCCCAAGTCCAAATGGGAGACACCACCAAAGGTCGCTGAAAACAGCAGAGCTAAGGGACTCCAAGTTCCAGACTGACAAGCAGTTGCTGGCCAACCAACCAGACATAGTGGTGGCTGACAAGGAGGAGAAGAGGGCAACTGTGATAGATGTAGCAATCCCTAATGATAGGATTATCAGAAAGAAGGAGCATGAGAAGATCGAGAAGTACCAAGGGCTGAAGGAAGAATTGGAATGGATGTGGAAGGTGAAGTTCAGAGTGGTCCCAGTGGTAGTAGGAGCACTTGGGGCTGTGACCCCCAAACTGGGAGTGGCTCAAGCAGATTCCAGGAACAACGTCTGAAGTCTCTGTCCAGAAGAGTGCAGTCCTAGGAACAGTTAAGATACTACACAGAACCCTCAAACTCCAAGGCCTCTGGTACGTGTGTGTGTGTGTGTGTGTGTATGTATGTATAGTATGCATGTAGACTCATGACTCTTGTGAGTTATCTCTCGGATCACAAGCACCGAGATCTTTTGCAAAGCTGGGTCGATGGGCACTGGGGAACTGAAAGTATTGGAAAGGGAAGTAAGAAGGATCGGAGACGGGATTGGGGAGGACTGATCCAGGAATAACACTCAGGAGGTTGGTGTGGGTTCGAGATGCAACAGGACTGATCGAGTTTGGGGCGTGATTCCGAAATCTCGTGGTCGTGGTTGAAAGAGTAAGGGTCGAGAGTCGAGGGATCATAGTTCCAATGAGAAGGTCGTAATCCGAAGAATCATTGTCATGGTTTCAAAGAACGAGGGTCGAGATCCAAAAGGCAAATAACAAGAAGCAAGGAGCAAAGCGCAAGGAGAGGTGAGGTCACTCGGTGAGATTAATCAATTTACTACTAGTTCGTCCTTTTCTTTTTCAAAGAGTGTTTAACAAGCGGCAGGTGTGTGGCATGTATTTGTGATTAGCTACGATGGCTGTTGCCCGTGGTATTTTCCTCCAAGCTTGAGGAAATGATTTCCAAAGTCTTTTTTTATTCATTTCCATCTTTCCTCCTAACTCAGTGACAATAATTGCCTCCTACTGTATTTTGCAATTTGTGGCATCTCGGTGTCACAGAATCATCATCTGTATTTTCTCATTGATTTTCACTCATGGGGAAGCAACTCAGAATGTTTCTCACCACTTTTGGTTTTAATTGAACCAGAAAGATCTCTGTGGTGGTTTCTAATGCTATTAATTTGTTCTGTCAGCTGTTCCCCCCTTCTATCGTCTGAAAGGAGCGTTATCTTTAGCTTCCAGCGGAGTCTGAAATCCAGTCTCCTCTTTAATGAATGAATGAATGAATGAATGAACGAATGAAACTTTATTAATCCCAGACAGAAATTTGGTTTGGTTGCTGCAGCATACATAGTACAACATACGTACATGCACTGAAGACCCAGACATAAGTTAACAGATAAATAGGATGATGAAATCAGTAATTTATACAGATAAGCTGGAGAGGGCAGAGTGAAGTGAGGTGGTGCAAGGTGTATTCAGATGGTACAGAGCAGCTCAGTACCACTCAGACACTGAGAGATCCCCTCTGGCAGTATGAGAACTCACTTGGAACACCACAACTGGGCTAGGCTGTTTCTGAAAGTGCTGCTGTGTTTCACCAAGGTGGTGTGCAGAGGATGGAAATTGTTGTCCATGGTGCACATGAGTTTATTTGGTTTCCATTTCTGTGAGAGATGACAAACCCATTTTAAATGGACCTGAGCCTCGTCATCAGTAAAGACAACCCTGTTATTGCTTGTATTGCGTCTCAGTGTTTGCCTTTCCACCCCAGCCTGCTGTCTAGATGCACACCCAGGTGCTCCTATGTCCACACTACCTTGACCTCCACCGCATCAGTTCTCAGAAGGTCCACCACCATCTCCTTGGTCTTTCCAATGTTGAGACACAGCCTACTGAGTCACAGCCAGGCAACCTAATGAGCTATAATCAGCCAGTCAAGAAGTCCAAAATCAAGGACACAATGGATGTGTCCACCTGAAATGAAGCTTCTCTCTCCAACAGCTCAGGCTGGATGGCATTGAGTGCACTGGAGAAATCAAGAGCATGATCCTTGCAATACTGCCCTGTTCAGGTGAGAGTAGGTTATGTTCAGAAGGTAGATAAAGACATCCTCCACTGCAGCATGGTCCTTGTAGAGGAGATGGTCAAGTGTAAGCCTGACCAAGGGCTTAATCTGTCCTAGAACCAAATCATAGCTACTGGCTGATAATCACTCACATCTGTATCTCAACCTTCCTTGCGGATAGGTACCAGGCAAAAAGTTTTCTGCATCCGGGGATCTTTACCAGGCTCAGATTCATATTGAACATACACTGCAGTACTCCACATAGCTGAGCAACTGATCCATACATGCCATCAGCAACCTTGCACTAATACCATCTGATCCCAGAGCCTTCTGCTTCAAGACTCTCCACAGCACTTTCCTCACCTGGCCAGCACTAAAACAGAGTCCAGCCCTGCAGGAGTTGGTGGAGGTCATGGTAGGAGGGAGGAACAGGTGGTACTGGTGGCAGAGTAGGCCGGGTGTGTGCAAAATAGCCTTAATGACTACATTATGGAGATCTTCACCTGATGACCCCAGGTGTGTCTCATTGTCAAAGGTGGAAGCTTTACCTCATTGTTGGGATGGGGAATAAGTGTGTGTCTATATGTGTATGTGTGTGTCTGTGCCAGTAATAGGGCTCTGCGAGTTGGGTGCATATTTCAGTCTGTGGTATACAGTTTATTTGGGTGCAAAAGGAATTTTAGTCTTAGGTATACATGGTAGGTATGTTTTTATGCATGCAATTTTATTGAGTGTAAGATGTGAGTATATACCTCTCTGTGTGTAAGCAGTTCACATGGTGTATGTTTCAGTTCAGGGGTATACACTGTGTGTATATGGCGTTTGCTTGTAGGTAGCCGCTGCTCTGTGCATCTGACAGGTGTGCTTCCCTCCTCCACAGACTGCGGGTCCGGGGGCTCAGGCTCAGGTGCAGATAGCAGCTGTGAGCAGGACCGGTGCAAGACATTTGGAGGATCCTGGGACGAGGATGCTGAGGAGGACCGCTGCGTGTGTGATTTCACCTGCCACAGCGTGCCGCGCATCCAGGTGTGCCACACTTCACTGCGCCCTCTGCCATATCATCTCGCACCCGTACACTGAGGCCATTTTGTAATCACCGCCGCCTCCGTTGGTGACCTGTTACCTGTGCAGGTGTGCGGCTCCGATGGCCGAAACTACAGCAATGAGTGTGAGCTCAAGAAGACCAGGTGTGAGAAGCAGGTGAACCTGCAGATCCAGAGCCAGGGTCCATGTGCAGGTGAGCACCCACAGCACCACACACAGACCACACTGCATCAGCTGCACAAACACACACTCTCTACTCAAATCTTGTCTCTGGGGGGCACAGTGATCTGCCACACAGAAGAAAAGTCTCCCAGCGCTAATAGCTGCTGCCCAGCTTGGTGCCCATCTTAATGGTCCAGTGAACCGCATCCCATCAGCCTCCACTGGCTTGAGGACCACTGTGGGACCACACAGCCACTTATCACCATTAGGGCCTGGCGCCGGTCCATGCTGCTAGCACCATGACTCATATCTTCCTGGTTGAACAGGAAGACAGATGTGCCCCGATCCCACCTCTGCCACCACTTCTTGCTCAGACACCCACTGGCGCGGTGTATTCTGGCTGTGCACCTTTTGTGGTGCCTCGTTGGATCGGCTCCAAGCGGAGTCCCAGCATGGTCCCACATTTCTGACAGGGACAAATGAAGGGATTAGGCCTGCTGAGATGTGTCAAATGTTAGCTGCTGCTACAGCAAGACCGCCATTGTTTGTTTTTTTTTTTTTTGACACAGGTAATGTCATAGTTTTTCCCTGGTTTTGAATTGTTGCAAGGAGAACATATTGGAGCTGTTTTCTCAGAGCCAAACATGGGCTCCCTGGTGTAGCCAAAAACATTCTCACTGCATTCTGCCAGATTGGGCTTTTTCTCCATTTTGTTGTTTTCTGATTCTCTTTCTCTTGTTGTTGTTTGTTGTTTTTGCCTTTCCATGCTGTTTTACTTCATACTTGTCCACTGAAATGCTGGCTTATCTCCCTTCCAACCACCAGCCTCTCCAGTCGACCCTCCTAGCGGTACGCTTGGACTGCCCCTTGAATGCAGGGAGACCGTGTATGGCTGTTGTCTCGATGGCTACAGTGTTGCTCTGGGCGTGGGCCTGGCAGGATGCCCGAGTGAGTATTGGCCCTATGTCCACCTCTTCGTCAATACCAGGACATGCAGTTCCCTGTGTTTTACAGACTACACTAGGTTTGAAGGCTTGGCCAAATAGGTGGAGGCTGTACAGTGTATGGAGAAGACCTTTAACTAACATCAGACCACATCTCATTAGTAATTAATGTGAAAATCCAAGTGACTCCAAAGGCTTCACAAATGTTTTCTTGTAGCTGCAGTTTACTATGAATGGAGTGTGTTTGCTAAGGAAACACGGTACATAATAGAGGCAGTTGTGGGGGAAGAGAGGGATACAGTTCAGATTTCTGATCAGGGGCCATTGTGTGAAGACAACAGCAAACACCATTATTTTGAAAGCAGAGCTTTACAAGCTAGTCGGTATCCATCAGTAAAGCACTCGCTTCTTCTCCCTAGCTCTTGAAAAGGGGCCATTTCCTAGCCCACTGCGCCTTGCATTGTGTCAGAACCCATGTCATTTAAATGGCATTTTTACCAAGGCCCTGCTGTGTGTGTCGAAATGCAGTTGTGCCTCCATTTACATGTTTATGTGGAAGCGCGTGGTGTTATTCATGCTGTCGTCTCTGCAGGTACTTTGTGATTTGTTCACACACACACACACACACACACACACACACACACACACACACACACACACACACGTGCGCGCGCACACACACAGTGGCCCTGTTGTGGAACTAGTGTTGTTGGTGCACCACAGGTACTTGCAACTGCAACCAGTATGGATCATATGGTGGCACCTGTGACCCCACCAGTGGACAGTGCTCTTGCAAGCCCGGTGTTGGCGGCCTGAAGTGCGACCGCTGTAAGCCCGGCTTCTGGAATTTCCGCGGCATAGCCACAGAGAACACCAGTGGCTGCACACGTAAGACTCTATCTATCTATCTATCTATCTATCTATCTATCTGATTGCCTTCCCTGATCTTTTCAGGGCTTTATATCGAATGTTTCACAGTATGAGAAACATAAGAATGTATGTTGTAGAGAGTATCATAGTTATATGACCTTCTCCTGGTCTACGTGGAGGTGCCGTGCCTTGTCCCTGGGACTTTCTGGTATTTTGTTTCAATAAACAGCGATGAAGGTTGCTTTTCAGCTTGGCTAATAGGGTTTGCATACAGACAGAGCTGCAGCTGTGGTTCTGGTCTCTGAGGTTACTGTTCAGGTGCAATGCGGCGCTGTAATGCACATGGTGAGAACAGTGTCTCACTGTCCTCTTCGGGAGACTGGTCTCAGAAGCCGTGGACCATTCTGCTGCTGAACTCCTCCAAAGAAGCAGAAACTATTATACCAATGTGCTGGAACCAAGGGCAGTGTATGTGTGAGTGTGTATGAATGCATGTTTCCCTTACCTGTGAGGAAGTTTTTTGAGGATGGTAAATTCTGAAAGGTATATCCTGTGGGGACATCTCCACAAGTTAAAAAGCTTTTTTTTTTTAAAGTTAGTCAGCATTTTTAAAGAAACAGAAGTGCCCACCAGGCTTTTTGTTGCCAACTGTCATGTTTTTGAGTTTTTGATGTACTTTACTGCCTCATAGTCCCTATAAGGAGAAGGAAATACAGGAGCAGCAGGTGCTGTAGCAGTTAGAGCTGCCACCTTGCACTCAAAGGTCCAAGGTTCAAGTCCCACCCCCTGCTGTACAACCCTTGGTGAAGGTACTTACCCTGACTTGATGCAGTAAAAATGACTAGGCTGTAAAAACAGGTAAATCAGTGTAAGTAGCTTAACATTGTAAGTTGCTCTGGAGGAGGTGTCAGATAATAAATTTAAATGTACACATAAATATGTGAGCTGCTCTCATGCATGTAGGTGTGTATATAATAAGTATGTGTGTTTTTAAATGTATGACACACATATGGGTGGTGGTGGTGAGCAACCCAGCAGCAGAACAGTTCCCAGACTTGGAGACCGTACAGAAGGAAGATGAGCAGAAACTCCCAGTCCTCTAGGAGACCCCATGGAGGAGGTGCCTCAGTGCCTTTTTTTTGCCCTATTTGCACAGCCTGCAACTGCGACACCGTGGGCTCGGTGCGCGACGACTGTGAGCAGATGTCCGGCCTGTGCTCCTGTAAGACCGGCGTCAAGGGTCTCAAGTGCAACATGTGTCCCAGCGGAGCGCGGATGGGCGTGAACGGCTGTGACAGCGGTAGGCCACCTCACCAGCAGTCACACACGCATACACATAGCCATGGAGCACTTCATTTGCATTTGTGGACCCAGTGGTCAGTGCCTGCGGCACACACAGCACGATCAAAAGTGAAAGTCACACACCAGGTGGTCTCTTGGCAAAACATCCGTAAGCAAAAAGCTGCTTGATGCACTCTGTCAGTGTATGAACCAGAAGTAGTTCTGTAACAGTAGCTGGGAAGGAGAAGAAGTGCTATAACAGCTTACAGTCCATGTGAGCATGACCATACCTTAGGTGACCAGATGATGAATAGAATAACCAGACTGCCTAAGTGCAACAAAATATTATTTTTTAAGGTAGTTTCCAAAAAAAAAAATGTAGAAAGTGACACAGTGGTACACTATTCTTTAAAAAAGTACTGTATTTCAATATTTAAAGACATTTTCAAACATATCATTGTCAACACATAACAAAGATAATGGTATTCCTTATCAGCCTTCCCCTCAATAAGATTGTTTTCTCTCTTGCGATAAGATATTGGATGAAATTAAGCAGTTTGTTCTTTCTAATATTATAAAAATTTGTGTTTGTCAGTTTGTATATCTTTTAAAAATGTTCTAAAATAAAAATCATAATACTATGATGCACTGGACTGTATCATCAAACCAATATCCTGTCACCCAAGGTCTGGTTTTGCGCTGATAGACTCCAGTTTCTCCAAGGCACTAGAGTTGGCCTTTCCTGGAAAGCTGAGTTGTTTTATTTCAAGCCTATAAGCTGAATTCTATTGCCCCAGCCGATGGTAGGCATGAATTACTGTGACAAAACCAAGAGCATTAAACAAGAACATATTTATGATGTGTGTGTACTCTGTGTAAAACAATGAAAGCCTTTTGTGCTTGTGAGTTGAGTTTTGCTTCTTTTAAAAAGCATTCTTGCTGTCAGCACCATGGTGCCCCACAAGCTAATTCAAGAAAGTACAGTGCATTCAGAAAGTATTCATACCACTTAATTTTTTTCTTATTTTTTAATGTTGCAGCCTTATGCATAATTCGTTTTAATTATTTTTTTCCCTCATCAATGTACACTCAATACCCCATAATGACAAAGTGAAAATTGGATTTTAGAAATTTTTGCAGACTTATTAAAAATTGAAACCTGAAATGTCACACTGACATAGATAGTCAGACCCTTTACAGATGCTCCTCGACTAACGTTCTGGTAAGTCCATCGAAAGTGGAAAAATCATAAATGGAAAAAGAATAGAGTACCGCTCCTACCGAACATCATAGCCTAGCCTAGTCTACCTTAAACGTACTGAGAACACTTACCATAGCCTACAGCTGGGCAAATTTCAGCAGGAGACACACATGGGCATTTAGTAGACATGATGGGATGCAACAACATAAAATAAAAAAAATGCTTTCAACACAGTACTGGTTGTTTACACTTTTGGTTACACTTGTTCGCGTGATCACTACAAAGACTGCAAGCGTGGTTGAGCGGATGCTGCGGCTCGCTGCCATCGCTCACCATCAGGAGAGTATCGTACCATATAAATATCGCAAGCATGGGAACAGATTAAATCTCAAAATTCGAAGTATGGATTCTGCCGAATGTGTATCGCTGTTGTACCATCATAACTTTGAAAACTCGTAAGTCGAACCCCTGTATGTAGATGAGCATCTGTACTTAGTACTTACAGTGGTGCTCGGAAGTTTGTGAACCCTTCATAATTTTCTCTATTTCTGCATAAATATGTCCAAAAACTTTATCAGATTTTCGCACAAGTTCTACAACTAAAGAGAACCCAATTAAACAAATGAGGCAAAAACATTATACTTGTTCATGTATGTATTGAGGAAAATTATCCAATGTTACATATCTGTGTGTAGCAAAGGTATGTGAACCTTTGCTTTCAGTAATTGGTGTCACCCTTTTGTGCAACAATAACTACAGCTAAACATTGGCAGTTACTGTTGATCAGTCCTGCACATCGTCTTGGAGGAATTTTAGCTCATTCCTCCCTACAGAACAGCTTCCACTCAGAGATGCTGGTGGAATTTTCTACTGTACGAGTCTGTCATACAGCATATGCTGAACATGGGAACACAGGACCAGAACAAGTTTTAAGTTTATAAAATAAAGAAAAAAACAGGTACAGGCAGTAGCCCAAGGCCTATAGTATTACATTTATTTAGCTGATGCTTTTCTCCAAAGCAACTTACAATGGTGAGGCCACAATTACAACCTTACAATCATTTATCCATTTATACAGCTGGGTAATTTCACTTGAGCAATTTAGGGTAGGTATCTTGTTCAAGGATACTACAGCAAGGGGTAGGTATCAAACCTGCAACCTCTGGGTCCAAAAGCAGTAGCTCTAACTACTACACTCTTCACTCTTCCTATTGATGACTTGAGGTGTACTGTTATGGTACAGTACTCATTACTTGTATTACTGTTATACAGCATATGCTGAACATTGTTACTATACAAATATACAAAATATACGAAATTTTATTTTTATTGTTTTTTTGTCTTATTTTATCACATCTTGCTGTGTTTGGATAAAATATTTTTGCATTTAACAAAGTTACTGTCCTGTTAGCCAACCAACCAACCAACCAACATCAACAACCGCTTGACTCTCATTCCCGCTGTTAGTCCAGTCATGTGAGGATGAACTGTAAGTGCTTCAAATTTGCAGTCATTACATGCTTTTCCAGGCTTATTCAAAGTCAGCTGATATTGTTCGTTGACATTTATGATGCCCTAGGACCCAATGCCCCAACATCATGTTCCGAATTGACCTGCAAGTTCGGTGCCTCCTGTGTGGAGTTGGAGGGCCAGGCCCACTGCGAGTGTCCACTCCCTGACTGTCCTGAGGGCAACCAGATCAAGGTGGGTTAACAAGGATGCTTGCCGAGTTGCTGGAGAAGACCAACTTCCCAACCAGGCACTGTAGGTCACTATTGGTCACAGAAGAACAGTTAAGTTCTACCTCTGCATTTTCCTGTATGTTCCCACAGGTGTGCGGTTCTGATGGGGTCACCTATGCTGACCGCTGCCAGCTGAGAACCATTGCTTGCCGCCAGGACAAGAACATAACTGTGGCACATGAGGGCCACTGCCGAGGTGAGATAGATAGATAGATAGATAGATAGATAGATAGATAGATAGATAGATGTGTCCTACATACATTTGTAAGCCCATTTCTAAGGTGATATTTAGTATTTTTCCGTTGGACCGACTGCTAACTTCATCAGTTAGGTTTTCTCATCATGGGACGAGAGATCGATTTGGGGAGGGAGTTCCATAAGCTGCTCCATTGTGTGTGGTTTTCAGAGATGATAGATTCTGTGCAACAGCAGTGCCGTCATGTGCCCTCAACATAGACTGCCGCAGGGTATTAAGCGAGGTAAAATTCACCAGTGGTGAAATTCACAATCCAGACAGCTGTTGTATGTACGATGCTGTCATGCAGAGAGCTGCTGTTTTCCACATCCGCTTCTCCCATGTGTCTTCCTGATGAAGATGAAGTGGACGAGGCAGGAAAGGCTCATTGGGTCAATCTCCCCCACCTGTACACTTTTTGGCCTGAATGGGGCTCCTGCACTAATCGCCCTGCGATTGCCAAGGGCCATGTCTAGTTCAGCATGGAAGTCTCTTTGCCACTAGACTGCTGGAAATGTAGGCTAAGAATCCACCTAGAACAGGGCGGCCCTGGTATGGATTAGGAGCATAGCCAAGGATTCTCCATGAGGGATCCAACCGCACTGGCAGCATGCCCTGTCCACCTTGACCAAACAATCGCAGCAGGGATGGCCCAGCAGAAGGCCGCTACCACGCAAGGCTTCATTACACCTGCACTATAGCTCTCCCCACAAGTGCTGAAGTTCCTAACATCGTTTCAAAGCCAGAAGGCTTGGGCACTCACACACACACACACACATTTTCTGAACCGCTTGTTCCATACAGGGTCGCGGGGAACCGGAGCCTACCCGGCAACACAGGGCGTAAGGCCGGAGGGGGAGGGGACACACCCAGGACGGGACGCCAGTCCGCCGCAAGGCACCCCAAGCAGGATTCGAACCCCAGACCCACTGGAGAGCAGGCCTGCGGTCCAACCCACTGCACCACCGCACCCCCGTCCGCTTGGGCACTCTGCTGCAATAATTTATTGTCCAGGAAATAAAAGCAGCGAGACATTTACCCTTCGCTAGTGAAATCTTTGTTTGCAGCGTTGAGAGGTTACGACGAATACAGAGCAGCCTTAAGGAAAGAAAAATAGCTGCAGGGCTCCATGGTGATTGCTTACAACCTCAGAGCACTTTTACCGCCTGTGAGTATAGGTTGAAGCATGACTTGGATTCAGCTGTGGTGACCACAGGCCTTCGGTTACGCTATGTGCTGGTGCCAACACCCTTCGGACTCAACCATGCAACGTTACAGTGCTGTGACTGTGCATTGGAAAAAATCTAGGTTGTTTGCGCTGGTGCTTTAGATCATTGAAGATCCAAACCACCAGTGCAAACAACCTAGAGCTTCAGTAGAAAATACATGAAGAGTTCAAGACCCGGATTAAACATGTCCCCTAGTTGTCTCGCTCGCTGGTATCTACTGGCCGGGTAATAGCTGAATCTGTACGCCTGAACAAACAGCAGGACGAACCTTCTGCCTGGATCGGCAGCACGTCTGCCTTTAGAATGTATATTTGAACTCCCCCACCCCGTCCTCATCCATCTCTCTGTATCTGATTGGTACCCCCTATCGAGCGCCAGAGACAGAGACTTGTCCTAATAACCGGCTTTCAAAGATAACCACGCTGCAGAGACAAGTGCAGATGACAATGATTTACCTCCTTCCTCCTCATCTTCCCTGCGGTGCCACAGCTCAGCTGTCGGGAATCGAAATGGAGCATTTAACATGATTAAGGCATACTTCCACTGTGCTGCATTCCGCCTCTCCTATCCAGCTGCCGTGCACTTTGGTATTGGGATGGAAAGTACATACCTCACATGACCCCCACCCCCCAACACACACACACACACACACACACCAGTGCTGCCACTTCTGGCTTCTGAGTGACAGCTGTGACCAGCGGAGAAAAGCTAGTCCTTCCTGCTCCCCAGGGAGGGCACAGCACAGGGAGATCACGGGTTCTGCGGAGGCGCTACTTAGTCACACCTCAGCGAGTAATTGCTTATCAAACGGGAGGTGATTAGGGTGCAGGTCTATTTGAATTTGGAGAAATCCGTGAAGCAAATAGTATTAGAATCCCGATAGAGCACAAAGGGGGAGGCACTTTAAATACAGTACATGAGAGCCATCTAACCTCTGGCAGTAGCTATGATAGTGTGGTGTACTTAAGTACATTCCGTAGGGTCTGAATGCTTCAGTGACTCCACCCTGCCTTGCTTCAGCACCACCCCCCTCCCCATACTATCCTCTTTCATTTACATTCATTTATTTTGCTGTTGCTTTTCTCCAAATCAACTTACAACGCTAAGCTACTTGCACTGATTTACCCATTTATACAGCAGGGTAATTTTTACTGTATCAGTTCATGGTGAGTACCTTGCTCAAGGGTACTACAGCAGGAGGTTTGATTCAAACCTGGGTTCTTCAAGTTGAAAACAGGCAGCTGTAACCACTGCACCATTTGCTGGCCCCCTATATTGGTGTCGGTTTGCCAAAAGTGAGCTCTGGAGACAGTCATTTATAAGAAAGAAGGATCTGATGGAAGTGTGGGTTGATACAGTGATAATAGAGGATAGCAGGTACACTCAGCTTTTGTCCCATTAGTAATGGAAGCCCTAGTGATGGAAGCTGGACTACAGAACTGGAGCCGCCAAGGCGGTACGTGATGGAAGTCTGTTGCCTTTGAAGCTCGATTTTTCACACTCCTTGTCCTCTTTCTGTCAATCAGATCGCACTGGGGGCTCTGGTTGTCGGGGGCCACTGCTCGGGGTGGAGAATAATCCTCATTTACAGGCTCACAGGCACAGTGATCCTCAGCAGCCTCTGCACAGTGCTGGGTCCAAAGACTGGATGAGACATAATGGAGCAGATGGTCTCCTCTCAGACTCTGAGGTGTCAAGCATCATACCTGATCCGCAGGACTGATAATGTATCCACATGTAAACATGCTGTATTTACATGTGTATTTATTCATTTGCGAGACTCTCTTCTCCAAAGAGATGAACAACTCAGAGCCGACAAAGTGCATTTCACCAACAGACGACAAGCTTTAACTGCAGACGTGATTCTCAAAGTATAGTCAATTTGTCGAATACCACCATTTTTACTGGCACATATTACACAAGTAGCTGCATACAGAACTAATAGGAAATACAAAAGGGGGTGTGACAGATGGTATCAGGCAAGTTCATGGATCAGTTTATGGATCAAATTGGAGGCAAACCTACAGGCTTTTGATTTTGGAACTTTGTGAATTGGACCACCAAGCAGACAGAGGTGGAGGAAAGTAACAGTCTGGTTGAGCTGTAGCAAGTGATCAGATCCTGTAGGAGCAGATAGAGCAGATCTGCTGATGACTTCGTGGACCGTAGCTGGAGCCTTGAACTTGATACAGGTAGCTGCAGGAAGTTAGAGAGAAACATTGAGGATAGGGTGCATGGGAATGCTTTGGCAAGTCAAACACAACTCATACCACAGCACTATGGATCAGCAGGAGGCTCCTGTGGGTGGCTAAGGAGCTGCTGTCGTTCCATTTACCCCATGTTGTACTATGTGTCCTGCATGCTCATTGCACTGTGGACACTGAGAGACTGAGAACTGGCTAGGTATTGTCTGTCATTCAGCAGACGCCACAGCAGAATCCATGACAACTGAGATCAAGTGTCTGTTTCAGAATACATTTTTGTGTGTGTATGCACATGCTTGTGTGTGTTGGTGAATTAACTGTGGTTACGCTGTGGTTAGAGCTGCTGCCTTCCACTAGAGGATACAGGTTTGAATCTCACCTCCTCTACCTTGATCAAGGTACTTAGCCTGAAATGATACAGTAAAAATTACCCTGCTGTACAATTGGGTAAGTTACTGTAAGTAATTATATACAGTATCACTGTAAGTCGCTTTGAAAAAAATGTCAGCTGAATGAATAAATGTACATTTGCCCTTTATACTCCCGTTTGTTTAGTGAAACACTTGACCTTAAGTACCGTCTCCAAAGGACAATAGCACAGCTGCTCTTGGGATTTAAAGCAGCAGCTTTTAGGTCAGAAGTCCAGTCTCTGCAGGTGGTAAACACTTAAGTGGCTGACCCTGCTGTAAACAGAGTAAGAGAGACAGGGCTTTAGGGTCATTTCTACCTGTGCTTACCCATCATTCATTCCTGCTTCCTCCAGACACCATCTTGCACCTTGGGCCAGCTGTCAGAAACACGCCTTCCCCCGCAACTCTACCCCATGTCACCCCTTCCACCGCCCACGTCAAGACCACGAAGCCGTCACCTCGCCACATCACTACGCCCGGCTTCGACGAGGAAGAGCCCACAGAGTCTGAGGGAACCCCACCTTATGTGGAAGGTGTTCCCCCGGATGGTGCTGTGGATGGACCTGGCACCCTGCCCATTCCTACACTTCCCCCCACAGTCCATCAGCAGCTGCCTCACACCACACCCCCAGGCCCCAGTCACACTAACTCACCAGCCCCCTACGAGGACTCGGGTAGTGGAGAACCCAGTGGAGACGACGAAGAGGAAGCAAGTGGTATCCTGGAGACAAGTGGGGACGAGTCAGTTGGTAAAGGGATTTTTCACTACATTTCCCAGCTTTCAGTGGCTAGATAAGGCATTAACTTTGTTGACACACTGAGCATAGCATGTAATATTAACATTATTTCATCGTTTTGTTATTAAAAATCTTTAGTTTAATGAAATGTGAATCCCAATTTTCTTAATTTTTGCATTTTTGTAACATTAAATTTAGTCGGGTCTTTTTGACAGTTCCAATATTGTACAGTAATACCTCACCCTACGTCGTTTCGTGTTGCATCGAGTTCGACTTTATGTCGGTTTTTTGTTAAATATCTATGGAAAAACACAATTCGTCTTCAGTCGGCTGACGCGACTTTACGTCGGTCAGTCGAAAATATTAAAAATTGTTAAAAACTTAAAAATCACTTAAAAACAAAAAAGTGTAAAATCAAATAAAAATAAATGTTAAAACATATACGTATAATAATATATTGTAATCTATAAAATCAATTAAAAGCTGAAAAATAAAAGAAAATTGTCTTATTTACCTGCCGTTCCGCGCCGATAACGTCGAGTTCCGCCGCGTGGTGTCGTTGTTTGCCGCCAGTCAATTCAAACTTGTGATTGTGTTTGTGCTATTCACAGTGTCTCGTTTGCATTGCATTTGTGACTTTAATATTTGCCCCCATGGCTACGAAGAAAGTTTTTTTGTTTTTTTTTTTACTTTACATTAATTGTAGTGTATACACTTAAGGGGAATGCTTATTAGGGGTTTATTGGGGGTCTAAATCGGTTTTTAGGGGTTATTTCGTTTTTCGTCGTTTTTCGACTTAAGTCGCGCCCTTGGAACCAATTAACGACGTAGGACGAGGTATTACTGTAATCCATTTTTAGATGTTGTGGCAAGATCTGAAAAGAGATTTTCATGCTCAAATACCTGTAAACTTTACTGAGCTAAAGCAGCTCTGGGCCACAATTCTTTCGCACTGATGTGACACCCTGGTGAGCAACTACAGGAAATGTTTAGTTGCAGTCATTTCAGCTAAAGGTGACATAGTTATTGACTGTGGAGAAACTGATTTCTTTCCACATCCATGATTACACATTTCATCATTTTCCACACCAAGAAAATGACATAAAATCATGTCAATTTTCCTCTCTCAGACTTCATTTATATTCTGCTAGCATTGATTGAAAGATCCGATAAAATTTAATGTGAGAAACTTGCAAAAAAGAGGACATTGGAAAGGGGACAAATACTAGGAAAGGCAGCACTGTAGATGATGTCACTACACTTTTTTAAATATTCATTATTCCTGGAAATCCAGTGAAGAGAATCTCTGTAGACAGATGCATTCAGTCACATTATAGCAGTTAGCAGAAAACCCCCAAGGGAAAAGTCACAGGATTTATGGTTTGAATAAGAGGAGCTGCTGGTTATTTGGCCCAAATGGTTTGTATATGCTGGACCTGCTGCCATTTTGTTGAGACTGAATGTAGATGTATTCAGCTTAGGCAGGAAGTAAGTCACGGGTGCCATCTTGTTTAACGTGTTTAGTGTTCGTTTTATGACTTGGCTATGGACAGAATTGCCCGGTCAGGTCCAAGAGTGATATTGAGCACCGTGGGCTACTGAGGGACTGTAAACAAAAACAGCACTTTGAATTGAAAAGCCCCTACTGATATCCATCCTCTCTTTGATCTTTCCCTCGCATTCCAACCCCTGGTGTCAGCCGAGAGCTCACCGCAACAGGCCGAGCGTATGAATCAGTGTGCGCCAAGGCATGCTGCCATCCTACAAAATTATTCTCCTGTTGTTGTTGCCCCCCCAGAACCACCTGGCACGGATTGTGGTGCAAGGAGGGCAGCAGGCAGTGTGTGTTTGAGGAATGGCATTCACTGCACAAACACACAAGCACACACACATACGCCATGTCGTAGCCTGCCAGCGTGCCTATTATTTTTTTTGGCGGCAGCTTGTAGATTCAGGACCACAAGCCAGTAGGTGCCACCCAGCCCACCTCCAATCTGCCCCAGTAATCTCTCTTCCCTCCCTCACCCATCTACCAACGTGTTCAAAAAGTCCTTAAGCAGCACACGTTAATGACTGTTTTATTCTAGCACATTTTTTATACTTTTATCATTCTTACTCTGCACTGCACATAAATCTACATTTTGGAGGAATTAAAGCTTTAACAGAAATGTCCTAGACCTCCAGCTATGATGTGAGCATTTAAATACTATGTATGCATCTAAATGTAAATAGACTGATGATCCACAGGCTCACAGTCAAAAGAACACAACTCGTAAATGTCTCCATTAGCTACTAGCTATAATTTGCTATTATATTTAAGACTAATGTGGAAATGCGTGTCCGTCACCTTCATCAGAACTGTGCTAGATCATGTTTGCTTTAGAATGAAGAATATGCAAACGCCCGTTGAGTTAATTATTATTATTTGTTTATTTTGTTTATTAACATGTGGAGCTCTTGCAGCCTGGTGCGTTGCACTCAGGATGTTGTGACACTCTTAAGCAGGGAGCTGTGCGAGCTCTGCCTGTTGAGATAGAATCCACTGAGGAGTGCGATGCTTTGTAGGAGATCTCTTTCTCCCCGTTGCGTTCCACCCCATTTCCCCTGGCTGACATTTCTAAGAGACAAACCAGTGCTGAAAAGCAGTCGCGGCCATGTGCTAAAGTGCCTGCATCACAGCTGTTTTACAGTACATTAGCTCCCATAGGCTCAAGGATATGCCATCCAAATGGTGTTTATTCCGGCTCTGGCACACACGGCATTAGCCTAGCTCTTCACAACAACCGCCCTCATTCGTCGTCACTGTAAACAAAGTAACCACGCTAAGTATAAGAGCTGCGTCAGTCTCATGAGTCTCTTTGAGATGGTCGATGAGCCACTATTGGCTTGTGTAATGACGTGTGTGACGCCTCTCTTTCTTCCTGTGCTCAGAGCCCACGGTGGCACCCACCTTGCCACCACCTGTGGAGGAGCGCTCCTCTTGCGACAACTCGCCGTATGGATGCTGTCCCGACGGACGCACTGCGGCCAGCAGCTCCGAAGGGCCCAACTGTCCCCGTGAGTGCTATTCTAGAACTTCTCCCGTTTGACCTGCCAGTGAGGACACCCTTTTTTGCCCTGGCAGTGAGCACACTCCATTCGTCCTGCCAACAAACACGTTTCTCTTATAACACCCAAATTGTCCGTAGCAGTGAAGCAATGCATTTGTCTTGCCGCACACCTTAATTCTACCAAAAACACACATTTTTGTTTTTCCTGTGTCCTCACCTTCATTTAAGAGTCTAGATGGCAGTGTTTTATAGAGTGTTTGTGTTCCTTTTGTCCGTCTGTCTGTCCCTCTGTCTCCCGGGGTTCTACTCATCTTCAACCTGTCATTTCCCTCTTTGCTGTACCTGTACCACGTTTACATAGTACCTTGAGGGTGTTCTTTTGGAGGGCGCGGGCAGTCGGGAGGTTATTTACATTTACTTAATCAGCCAGTGCTTTTTTTCAAAGTTACTGATCTACCTGTTTATATAGCCGGTTACTTTTTAAATTATAAGGTATCTTGCTGAAAGGTACTACAGCAGGGGTTTGGTTTAAAACTGGGTGCTTCCAGTGCAAGGTGACATCTCTAACCACCACGCCACCTGCTGCCAGCACATCAGTGACTCAGATGTAGCAAACAGTGTCAGCCCCATGGACAGATGGTGATCTTTCTTCCCTTTCCCTAAATAGGAACATTAAGATCTTCGCCATCATACTGTTG
The DNA here is from genome assembly GCF_900964775.1 of Scleropages formosus. NCBI lineage: Eukaryota > Metazoa > Chordata > Actinopteri > Osteoglossiformes > Osteoglossidae > Scleropages > Scleropages formosus. The sequence continues at coordinate 3,470,421 of NC_041830.1, read as the reverse complement.
TCAGGGAGCTTTCATTGTTGGCAGAAAGACAGTGATGCCATGCCCCAAGTGCTCATGGGAAAACACTGAACCTCACCTCTTTTTTCCGTTAGACTCGGTCATCTCCCAAGCAGGGTGTGGTCTGCAGTGATCTGCAGGATATGAGCTCTAAAGCCATTCTCGCCAATGTCCATCCGTCGCTCTGCTCCCCGTCACGTCCCTCTGCTGCTATTTCTAGACTCCCACTATTTATCTTCTCCTCAGATTCACAATTTGATCTTCCCTTCTTCTGCGGCTTTTCACATGGAAATGTTCCGCGCCAGCCCCCGCTTCGTCTGAAGGTATCGGATTTTAAATGCGGCCGCGTGTCGGACGCAGGAGGAGGGACAGGGGTCTTATCAGGCAATTACATCCAGCGTCTGTCAGTCATGACTTCCTGTGACAGGGGGGACAATTACAGCTATCTTTTGTGATAATCACGTGAGTGCCGAGCCAGCTCCGAGCGGGACGGCGTGATTGATTCGGGCAATTTGCTCGGCTGATTACAAGCCACAGGACACCCGGCACCTCCCCCTCTCTTTCTAGAAGCGCCGCTGTGGCTCTTCTTTTAAGGCTGGTCCTTAATGGCGGTGGCATCCGGCGATGTGAGTGTGTCCAGCAGTGCTAGCAACACACTGTGGCAATTATGTGGGAAAGGGCTTACATGCAAATGGGTGTGGTGGTCACTTTGGAAAGCAACGGGTGAGTAACAGCGTGCAGGAGCGCCCCTCCATCAGTGTTAATGAATCTGTGTGTGTGTGTGCGTGTGTGTGTGTGTGCACGTGTGTGTGTGTGCACGTGTGTTTCTGTGCTGTCTAACGGTGTGTCTCTGCTTAGTCCCTTCTCCTACAGCAACCCTTTCGGATGATCGGAAGTCGTGACCTGGTAACCTCTAGTCCATCACTCCACCCCGGCACGTCACGCTCGCCCACAATCTGTGTGCCCCACCCCTCGTCCCCTTGCGAGCCACACTAACACCACCCCTGCCACCTGTCACTAACCCAGCCCCATCCAGGCGTCACTTGTCTGCGTGTGTGCGGATCTCAACCCCCCGTTCTCACCTGCCTTACAGCTACCATGAAATACAGTGGCTCCCTTCACCTCGAGCAAGTGGAAGGACAGGAGCTGTTCTATACCCCGGAGATGGAGGACCCCAAGTCTGAGCTGTTCGGGGAGACGGCCAGGAGCATTGAGAGTGCTGTATGTGTCTCTGCTACGTCTTAGCCAAATGATGACTCTGAACCAAAGACTGCTTCGTGACTACAAGGTTATTGGTTCAAGTCCAAGGCAAGACCTTAGGGAGATGAGTCAGTTAATGTCAGTTGTATTAGGATGAGTGCCAGCCAGTCACTGACTCTATCCACTATGCAATATTTTTCTTCATTTTACTTCTTGTCTACTTTACTATTTTATCTTCTACTTAATTTTTTAACCCACACTATTATTTTGTCCCCACTTTACTATTTTATACACCCACTTTTTTGTAATGCCCCCTTTGACGTTTTATCCCTGTACTCTGTTATTTTATCACTACTTTACTATATTTTCTCCACTTTACTAATTTACCCCCACACTTTTTTATTTTAGTCAGTTTACTCTTTTATCCCACCACTTTATATTTTATTATTGCCTTACCATATTATCCCCACTTTTGTTTTATCCTTACTTTACCATTTTATCGCCCCACTTTAGTTTATGGTCCACTGCATTAAAGTGAATCCCCCCACTGTATTCATTTATTCCTCCCTTTATTATTTTCCCCCCACTGTAGTAATTTATCCTCCACTTCACCATTTAACCCATTATGTCACTGGCTGGGTCTCAGCTGGTAAAGTATGCTTCATTTCCCAAGAGGGTGTCTCTTCCTAAGAGCTATAAAACTAGAAGACTGTACTAATACTGTGTTAGTTTGCATAACATTATATTCCATTACTTAGTTGCTCAGCAGATGTTTACATGGAAAATTTAACTTGCATAAACGACTTTGTTAAATCAGTTCATAAATTTCTTTATTTTAGCAATGCAATTAGACTTTAATGGAGCAAATAGAGGCTACAGTAGAAGGACGACCTCAGGGATCTGGGCTTTTGGAGTTTGCAAGTGCTACCCATCAGCTGCGATGATCACTGCTAGCGGTTATGAAGAGAGAACCAGGCGGCCACACACTGCAGGTTGCTGTGTGAACCCAGCTTCTACCATTGGCTCACTTCTACACAAATTGCTGCTTGGAACTGCAGCCCTGATCACCATCCTAAGAGGATAACTGTTCCCATGGTCTAGCTTTTGCTGCAAATGTGTATTTGAACACGTCTCCTTATCTACAGCAGAAGTTAATTTAGAATTTTCACAGTTCATGGAATTACATAATTAGAGCATGAGGCCCTGAATATGGACTAAAAAGACTAATGGTTAGTGATTAGGGTTAGGGGTTATGGTGATTGTTAATGGTTAAGGTTAGGAGTAGGGGTTATGATTGGTGTTAAAGTTTAGAGCTTAGTGTTTTGGTTAGAGGTTAGGGTTAGAGACAACTAATGGACATGTGAAAGAGGGGAACGTCACTACGTCCTGGTGATTTTCATCATGATAAATCAGGGCCGCTCCAATTCATCATTGCAATCTCAGATGTTGAGCACGTGAGCAGCTGCGCAAGCAGTATCAATTCCCTCCGGGACCAGCAGCGGACACCTCATAGCTCCCTCAGGCAGTTGCCTGGTCAACTGCATGAGTTGATAGCACTGTGAAATCCCTTCCTCTTCAAACTGCACCCCCCCCACTACCACCCACCATCCGTTTAGAGTGTGAACATCACCTGAAGAAATGGCAGCTGTTTCTGGGTCAGCACTCCCCGCTGGAGTTGAGCTTCCTCTTGGACTGTGCTCAGACAGCGCAATTGTGTTTTCTGTCTGGTGCAGCCCCCATGGGGGTGCTGGTGAACTTCACACACCAGCCAGTAGGAAGCCTAGGAGACCAAAGCCCATTATCGTCGGTGGGTTGTATCTTCTTTCTTTTTTTTAACTTTCCTGGCACATGCGAAGCAGTTGTGCCAGGCGGCAGTGAGGGGGATGAGGGAACGGTGGGCATCTCAGTTGGAGTAACTGCGTTCATTAGACAGGCTGATGGGCCGCAGTCCTGAGCACGTGACACTTTCACCTGTTTTTTTCCAGAAAATGTGGCACGGAAACATGGTCGTTATGTCTGCATCTTTATTGTGAGTTAAGCGAAAAGCTGCCCCGTAGCTGGAGCAGGACATTGAGAAGGACGTGAACGGCTCACGAGAGCTAAGAAGTTTTCACCCAGTTTCCCATAAATATGCAGTAGATCAGCATCAGGCCACTTGGGACACAAACATGTTGCTGATGTTTTTATATACTAATTCATAATGCATGTTTTTTTTTTTTTTTTTTTTTCCTTTTTACTTCCTCAGCTGAACGAGTTGTTTCGAAAATCAGATGTCCAGAAAGACTTCAAGAGTGTTCGTGTGCGAAATCTGGCTCCCAGTAACTCCATCCTCGTTTTTGTGGAAGCACATTTTGACCCTGGTAAGATATTCTGCCATCTGCCATGATCTGGTATCCAGTTCAGAGCTCTTTTGACAGTCACCTTAAAACTTGCCAACCAAAATTAAGCAGGATTATATACAGGTGGCCCTCGGCTCACGATGGGGTTCCGCTCCAATGACCCTGTCGTGAGATGACTGTCATTAATTCAAAAAATCCCCTTATATCATCGGAGCAATACAGATATACACACAACTAACATGCATGAATGCTATGTTGTATAATAGGGCCTTATATTTTTTTTTCACTAATTTCACACATTATTAACGCTAAAAAAGTAGTAATATAGAATAGTATTGTACAAGTACATTAAAGTATTATATTTTCATGCTCTGCTTTTACTATAGACTGATGATACTGTATTTTCATTTTTAAAACAATTGTCTTTTGCTTATTTTAGGCACCATAAGAACACTCACCTTTTTGCTTGCTAGCCTTTTTAAATAAAAAGGAACCTGAAGGGAATCACAAATGTAAAGTTTTGTAAACAAAATGCAGTTGTTGCTGAACACGCAAACACTGACTGAGACCGAAACAATTATACAGCGGATGGAGCAGTCGTTGTTAAACAATACAGCCAAACATTTGGACTCGAAAATGACATAAGGTTCATGGGATGAATGTCGTTAAGTGCAGTTGCTCATAAGCTAAATAGAACCTGTACATATTTTAAATACATGTTTTGTATCATACGCCGTTGTGTTTTATTCATAGTGTAGTGTGTTTACTTTTAAAGAGGTGTTTGTTGGATTTAATACGCTTATTACTTTGTTAGTGTGGGGGCGCAGTGGCGCAGTGGGTTGGACCGCAGTCCTGCTCTCCGGTGGGGCTGCGGTTCGAGTCCCGCTTGGGGTGCCTTGCGGCGGACTGGTGTCCCGTCCTAGGTGTGTCCCCTCCCCCTCCAGCCTTACGCCCTGAGTTGCCGGGTTAGGCTCCGGTTCCCCGTGACCCCGTATGGGACAAGCGGTTCTGAAAATGTGTGTGTGTGTGTGTGTGTGTGTATTACTTTGTTAATGTTTTATGTGCTTCGCTGGTGTTCTTTGGAAGTCTTTACTATAATATGATTGGTTTGCCTGCTGTGGAGGTCAGCAGAAGTGCCAGAAAGAGACAATAGTGAGCCTGGTGCTTCTCCACTGTGGGCTGTAAAGATCATCTGAGCGCCGCTTTCCAGCACACCAAACGGCCTCTTTAATTGGCTCTACTCAGCATCTCACCCCCACTGCCACAGCAAGAGTCCTAATGGCTGGTAACCAGGCCATCTGGGCCCCCCAAATTGGTCATGATCCCCTCCCACTTCTCCACCCCCCAGGCAGCATTGCCCAGGGAAGGCTGGATATGTTCCCAACAAGTCCCCAGGCCTAGCGTTTGTCTGTGTGTGTTTGTCAGTTACTGTGTGGGCGAATACAGGAGGCGTGCACAGCACAGGACGTGAGGCCAGCCCATTATGGAGGCCTGAGCAACGGGCTTGCAGCGGCCATGGGTAACAGGCCATGGTAAAAACTACGAGGCAGATGGACCCTGTGCTCACCCTACCCCATGTCCGCAGACACTAGGTTCTCAGTGGAGGACGTGCAGGGAGCTCTGCTGAAACAGCTCAAGAAGACCAAGGAGACCTCCATCATGGTGAAGAAGCCAGTGGAAGAGAACATCCATTTCAACAATTATGGTAAATTCACACAGCAGATGTTAGCAGAACAGATCTGTAGATCATTCTTCATTCAGTGGGCTTTGCTGTACTACTTGACCAACGTGTGTGTATGTATGTGTGTGTTCTTTCTTCCTCAGGGCTCTCCACTCTTCCATTCTTTACCACCACCACAACTACCACAGTGACCACACCCATAGCCTCCATGACCACACCCATAACATCAATTACCACACCTGCAATTACATCCACAGTACCCTGGACCACACGCCAGCCCACTGTTACCACCCGGCAACATTATCCCAGCCGCAGGACCACCACGCCGTCCCCGGTGACCACACCCCACGCCCCCACCATGACCACTACTTCCACAGCCCCGCCCCCTGCCATCACCAAACCTCATAGGCCCAAGCAGCTGCCAAAGTCCAAATTAATTCATCCATGTGAGTCGCACCCCTGCCTCCATGGCGGCACCTGCGAAGACGATGGTGAAGACTTCACCTGCATTTGTCCTGCTGGGAAAGGAGGCACAGTCTGTGAGAAAGGTGGGCTGCCAGTGTCCATGCCCAGCCCGGGGCAGGTTAGCGTTAGTAGAGTTGCAACAGAAATGCTATAATACACTAAGACGTGTGTTTCATACTCCATGTACCCACTCATGAAAAGTGTCCTGCACATCATCACCATGGTAATTGACAGCAGTTACTCTGGAAAGCCAGGCCAAGCCAGTCTGGGGTGGGCTCATGCCTTGTCAGAAACCCTCGCACTTTAATCAGGGTAGTCATTAAAAGAAGCACTGGAGACACTACTTGAGAGGAGAACCTGCTGACGCAACAAGCAGGAGAGTTGGCGATGACAAGCTGTGAAGTGTGTGGGAGGTAGCGTGCGTAAACACAGCAGGCGCGAAGCCACTCTTCGTGTAGATGCTGCTGGCACCACTCCAGCTTTGGCTCTGCCTCACGTTCTGCACACACACACACACACACACACACACACACACACACACACACACACACACACACACACACACACAGGCTGAAACCACTTGTCCCAAGCAGGGTTGCGGTGAGCCGGAGCCTAACCTGGCAGAGCAGGGTATGAGGCTGGAGGGGGGGGGACACACCCAGGACAGGATGCCAGTCTGTCACAAGGCACCCCAAGCAAGACTTTAACCCCAGACCCAGCAGAAAGCAGGACCTGGCCAAGCCCGCTGCGCTGCCACGCCCCTGACCTGCACATACACAATATCCAATAAGTGGTAATCATTCACATTCTGTGCCTTCCTCACCCACAGTGATCAAGTATTTTATCCCCGCCTTTGGAGGAAAGTCCTACTTGGCCTTCTCCACCATGAAGGCATATCACACGGTACGCATCGCCATGGAGTTCCGTCCCTCCGAGATGAGTGGGCTGCTGCTCTTCAACGGGCAGAACGGAAAAAAGGACTTCCTGTCGCTGGCGCTGGTGGCTGGACAGGTGCAGCTCAGGTGGGTGAGAGATGGAACTGCTGGGTCAGGGCTGTGGGCTGCACGTCCACCATGGGTGTGAGTGCAACTGATGTATTCTTGCAAGACGCCTTGGTTGTGGTCAAAAGTATACCTAGAGCACTTACAGTATGTAGGACACCACTTTCCTGAGCATATCTACAGCTGATCCATTCACTGGAACCATTACTCCAGCTCTTGGTTTCATGGAAGTCACCCCACTTGTGACTGCAAATACTGCTGATGTGCTGGCACAAGACACCGCAGCCATATCTGTAACCAAAGCTGGTTGTAATTTCTGTGATTTATTCAATTGTTGAGATTAATGACTTTCACCTTGTTATTATTTTATCCATTTATCTGACACTTTTCTCCAAAGTGACTTATAGCATTAAGCTACATATACTGATTTAACCATTTATACAGCAGGGTGATTTTTACTATATCACTTCGGGGTTCGTCCGTTGATCAAATGTACTGCAGCAGTAGGTGAGATTTGAACCTGGGTCCTTTGAGTGGAACGCAGCAGCTGTAACCACTACGCTACTTCCTGCTCCGAAGCTAAATTGAATGGCAGGCTGTTATTTATGGTGCACTTAAAAATATGAGTTGCTTATTAGTATTATTACCTCATTCCCAATTTATATGTTTTAATTTAGCTGCCTCTCCAAAGTGACTTACAGTGAATACTTATTTATGTTTAACGAACACCTTTTCATCCAGGGCTACTTACAGCGTTACATACGCTACAGTATGCTACCTACAGTCACCTGAATACTGTAACACACACCCATACACATAGACAATTTAGTCACCAACTGAATTTAAGAATTTAATTGAATTTAAGAATGCATTTTCACAGATATATACCTTTACTTATACATTTCTATTATATATTTATTTGTTTAGCTCTTGCTTTTTTCCAAAGCGACATAATTATTTGCCCATGATACACCAAGGCACTTCAGAGTAAGTACCCTGCTGAAGGATACAAATAAGACAGCTGGAGATGGGGTTTGAACCTATGGGACCAAAGGCAACAGTTCTAACCCATATGCTACCAGCTACCCCAAGCATTTTGCAGCCCTGCTTCTCCTGGGTCTTCTGATCACAGAGCCAGTTCTTACATCACTGTACCTCGTGCTTTCTCTGTAATGGTATGTGCTATGTTTGTGTGTCCAGGTTTAACACAGGCTCTGGCACAGGCTCTGTAATGAGCAGGGTGCGAGTGAAGCCGGGCCGCTGGCACCAGCTGGTGGTCACCCGAAACCGGCGCAATGCCATCCTTAGAGTGGATGGCGAGCCACAGGTGGAAGGCGAGAGCCCTCCCGGCACCGACGGCCTGAACCTGGATACGGACCTCTTCATTGGGGGTGTGCCGGAGGACCTGCTGCAGGAGTGAGGCTCTTTATATCATCGTAGTCATCATTATTGCCAACAGGAAAGACGGTTATCCCATTAGCGCCTGGCATTCGATTTATAGGGCATTGCCTGCAAATAGTTGTATACGAGCGGTGGTGGGGTGGGCCGTGTTGTCTTTCATTGGTTATCTTCACTGACATGTTTATTTTATTTATTTTTTCCTATTACATTTATTTCTTAACACTATATCAGTTTTTTTTTTTTCTTATGTGATAGAAATTCCGTTATAAATGAGTTTTCTCAAAAATAGTACACTGGGTTTTTCTACTGCTTTGCATGGACTGCAACGATTAATTTATTTTCAGACTCCTTCAGACAAAATGGGTTGACATTCAAGACCGTTTAAGAAATTTAAGGATCTACTTTAAGAACACATGTTTGAGGATATAGTTGCTGGAAAGATGTAGTGAAGTAAAATAATAGTAAAATTATAGTCAAGGTATTACTTAATTTTCAGTACTCTGAAGTGGCCTGATACCTTAATGATGGAGATGAAGGTGTATTTGAGAATAAGCACAAGAAGTTCTGTGGACAAATGTGTAATAATTGCTGTATCATCACTCACTGTGAGTTCTTGCTAACCCTTCAGCGTGAAGGAGAGGACGTCTGTGTCCTCGGGCTTCGTGGGCTGTGTGCGCACCCTCGACGTCAACAACATGGTGTACAACCTGCAGGAGAAGGCCGGCCACGTGCTTTACGGGTCCAATGTGGGAGAGTGTGGAAACAACCCCTGTGTGCCCAACCCCTGCCGCAATGGAGCTACCTGTCAGGTCAAGGAGGCCGAGATGTTTCACTGCAAGTGTGCCGGACAGTTCTCAGGTGGGGCCCTGCACCCATATCCCCATGTTTTGGGCATCAGTCCATATACCACAGCTTACATTTCATATATTGGAGGAATTTCAGTTATCGGCTTTTAAATCCGAGGTGCGCTGACACCAGAATCAGACCATGGTAAGGCAGGATGAAGAGTACTGCACGAGTTACAAGAGTATATATAGATGAGGTCGTTGCCCGAGTTGTTGTCTTTTTTGTGTAATGTTTGTACTGGAAATTGAGGAGAGGAAAACAAAAAAAACACCCAGTGTGAAGAAGGTGAGGGAAATAAACCTCTGAGTGTCCAAATATCAGTGGTTGCCCACCCTTCCTGGGCATTCTGTGGTAACTGTAGGCCAGTGCTGATTGGTCCCTTCTGGGACCTATATTAAAATATGTTGTGTTTTTTCATACACAGTGCTTATTGTTCTGCACAAGCATATTTTTGATTGTTACTGAGTTATTTTACATCCTCAACAGATACTTTATTCTGTACAACAGCTGGTATCAGTTTTGAGCATGTGAGGCACAACTGGCATGATTTTAACCCTCAGTAGTGTTAGTCTAGATATTTTTCTTTAGTTTATTATACACACATTTTTCATTATAAAATCAACTATACGTTTAACTTCTGGAGGCATATTTTTAGTCCAGGAACAAATTTTTTTAAGAGTAATTTTTTTTGGCAAATAATGACAATTGAACCCCCACACAATAATAACGTGATTAGCAGGGTGATTTAATTAAGTGAATTATCCTAATTTTATAAGGAATGAATCTACAATATAGAGAAACCATTTTGACACTCTTACATTTAATGTTTTAAGCATTTATGGTATGATGACAGAAATGAAAACAACTTGTGAAACAAGAAGAGGTTTAATTAAGAAAATTCAAATGCCTTAGTAGCCATCCTTGATGGAATGGGACTAGGATCTCTGTGGATGTTCACTAGCTCTAGAGGAGAACTTTTGGAATATTGCAGAATAAGGGTAGGTGCCACCATACTGTATGTACACTATACTCAGCTTTGCCTTATGTTAGTCTTTAGCTGAGGTCATCATGGAATCACACTGATTAGCTAACTTATTTAACAATGGCAAACGCCTAATAAGGTAAGTTTTACTTCTCTCTGGTGCAACTGGTTGAGGTTAGAACAAGACTAATCACAAGCACACAGCAAACTTCACATTTGGTCATTTGTATCACAGGCTGGCTCCCGGGCATAGAATTATGTTTTGAACGTTTGGATCTAACAGTAACTTAATATCTTGCCAGTAAGTATCTTACATAACAGTAAGCCCTTTTCCTACTCTTCATCTGAAAAAAAATACTTCTGTAAGCCTTGGATTTTTTTACTTTAGAGGAGGATGAGTTCAGCTTTGCCAAACGTAATTCTGTGTGTGTGTGTGCGTTGGTTTTCTTTCAACTTCTGGAACGGTTGCAGGTCCAACTTGTGCCGATGCCCACAATCCATGTGACCCGAACAAGTGTCATCCATCTTCCCGATGCCAAGTGCAGCCAATGGGGGGGTACAAATGTGAATGTCCAATGGGACGTGAGGGGACCCACTGTGAGAAAGGTAGGACAAAGCAGAACTGTTTGGTTAACATACCTCATGACCGAGGCTAGTGACACTAATGTGAAACAGGCAGAGAAAGAGTATATGCTCAGACCTTTTATAACAAAGCACCATGATAACAACTTAAAAAATATAGCAGTTTTCATACAACAGGCTTGTTGTTCAGGACAACAGCAATTTCAAATGTTACGTAGTCATTTTATTTCCATAATACAGACATGTGTCGCTTAACGATGGGGATACGTTCTGAGAAATGCATCGTTAGGCGATTTCGTCATTGTGCGAATGTCATAGAGCGTACTTATACAAACCTAGATGTTATAGCCTCGGTCATAGTGTGTACTTCTACAAACCTAGATGTTATAGTCTCGATCATAGTGTGTACTTATACAAACCTAGATAGTATAGCCTCGATCACAGTGTACTTATACAAACCTAGACGGTATAGCCTCGATCACAGAGCGTATTTATACAAACCTAGATGTTATAGCCTCGGTCATAGTGTGTACTTCTACAAACCTAGATGTTATAGTCTCGATCATAGTGTGTACTTATACAAACCTAGATAGTATAGCCTCGATCACAGTGTACTTATACAAACCTAGACGGTATAGCCTCGATCACAGAGTGTATTTATACAAACCTAGATGTTATAGCCTCGATCACAGAGCGTACTTATACAAACCTAGATGTTATAGCCTCGGTCATAGTGTGTACTTATACAAACCTAGATGGTATAGCCTCGATCATAGTGTGTACTTAGACAAACCTAGATGGCATAGCCTCGATCACAGATTGTACTTATACAAACCTAGATGGTATAGCCTCGATGCAGTCAAGAGACACAGTAAACACAACAGATTACGAGAGTTACCGTGATTTTTAAAGTCACCAATCCACCTCAGCAGCATGTCTTTGGACTGTGTGAGAAAACCCATGCAGACACAGGGAGAACATGCAAACTCCACACAGATTAACCAGGGATTAAACGTACATCCTCTTTTACCATGCATGTGCACCCGCCGTGTCACCTTGCTGCCCTTTTTATTTTGTACAATGGCTGTACAATGTTTGTATCAGTGATATACAGTACATTTGGAGTCTCAAATACAACGGGCTGTTTCTTGGTATCTGGCTTATATCCTTTAGTCATGCTTCTTCCATAACAACAGCTATATACTTTATACCTCCCATTACAGGCATAATGTCAATTGATCATAATCCTTGTTTCAGGCACATACAAGTCACAGCTGAAACAGCTGATTCAACACTATTATTACTGTCAACTCATTTATCTGACAGTTTTTTCAGAAGCAATTTACAGTCTTACGCTACCTACACTGATTTACCCATTTGTAAAGCAGGGTCATTTTCACTGTCAATTCAATGTAGTTACTTTGATCAAAATGTTACAGATGGAGATGTGATTGGAACCTGGGTCCCACCTTATTACTACCTTTTAAAGTTAAACTGAAAAAAATTGGAAAAATTTTACTGTTAACTCAGTTTTTTAAAATCTTAAACAACTTTACCAACATGAATCCTCCTACACTACTGTAAATACAGCCTTAGTGTTGTCATAAAATGAAGATAATCTAGAGTAAAAAATTGAGTCTCTACATGCTTTGCAGATTGAAAGACAAGCAGGGATCTTATGGACTCTCTTTTGTTTCATTATAAACACACACATTGACTGAAACTGCTGGTCCTAAGCGGGGTTGCGGTGAACCGGAGCCTAACCCAGCAACACAGGGCGCAAGGCTGGAAGGGAGGGGACACACCCTGGATGGGACACCAGCCTGTTGCAAGGCACCGCAAGCGGGACTTGAACCCCAGACCAGCCATGACAGCAGGACTCGGCCAAACCCGCTGCACCACCATGCCCCCTTTTGTCATAGACCTTTTTGAGCCAAACTTTTAAAATTCTTCTTTGACATTCCATTAGACAAGGGTTTTTTGATAAAGCTTCAGTGAAAATGCCATATTAAAAGACAAGCTGGAAATAATCATTTTTGTCACAAATACTATATAGTATGTTTATATTGTCATGTATAAAAATACAACCAGAAACAGTTTTTTTCCCCCATTAGAAATATTAACTGGGGGACAGCTGGTAGTATAGTGATTAGAGCTACTGCCTTTGGACCCAAAGGTTGCAGGTTTAATTCCCTCCTCTGGCAGTCGCACCCTTGAGCGAGGTACTTAACCTGAATGGCTCCAGTAAAACTACCCACCTGTATATCTGGAGTTTGAGTTCTGCTTGGAGTATCTTGTGACAGACTGGTGTCCCCTCCCCCTCCAGCCTTGTGCTCTGTGTCGCCGGGCTAAGTTCCAGTTCACCGCGACCCTGCCCGGGACAAGCAGTTTCAGACTCTGTGTGTGTGTGTGTGTGTGTGTGTATGATTCTGCTGTTTTAGCGATGTGTTTTCGCATCGTTGTTCCCTTTTATCTCCATCATGATTGTGTGTATCTATGCTGAGCAGGGGGCCATAAAACATTTTAAATGCTCCGGGGGCTGTGAAGTAAAACTGCGGGGACTGGGCTGTGCCGCTGTTTGCATCGTTTCTGACATTGCTGCCTACTGGTGGGCTGCTTTCTCCCACCCACAAATAATGCACTCATTTGAGACCCCGTTTGAAGTTCTCGCTCGCACTTTGCACCCGCCATATTTCTTTCGCACCTCATTTAAATTCTCACAGATGGTTCCGGAAGCGAGAGCTATAAAAAGAATGATTCATTAAGCCAGAAGAGAAATGGTAGAAGCAACTGCAAGATACTCAACATTACCTGTGTGGAGTGCTAATGTGTGGGAGAGTTCCCATTTCCAGAGAGAAAACAAGCACAGAGTCCGTGCTAAGGGATGCAGAAAATCAGCAGTGCCCAGATCAATCAAGGGAGACCTTAGGCTAAGTGGATTTGTACAGCAGAGGGCATAGTGGTTAGAACTGCTGTGCTGTACTCAAAGCACCTAGGTTTGGATCCCACTTGGTCCTTTGTTCAAGTACTTACCTAAGTTATTCTGGTAAATTTGACCCAGCCGTATAAAAAAAAAAATCAAGTATCTTAACGTTGTAAGTCGCTTTGGAAGAAATTGTTGGCTAAATGAATAAATGATTATACCTGAAAGCCAGAAATTAAATAAGTAAATGGGTAAATCATTTAAAACTTTTTCTAACCTTTTCTGGCAATTTGGAGTCAACTAATAATTACTGATAATTAGAACAGGAATTTAAGTGAGTTATGATTATTGATAAAAGTGCTCAGAGTTTGTCCTGCAGGGCCAAGTTTGGTCAGACTTTGAGTTTCATTACCAAGCTGTACAATGGCAGCAGTCTCCATGTTCTTGTGAATGGACTCATGCTCAAACCAATTTGGCCAGGGACGAGTTAGGAGACTTAAGATCAGCTGGAGTCTTATTACACCTAGCTGCCTAGTGAATCAAAGTGAATCCAAGGCTGCTGAGCCAGACAAGCTATATGGGGCAAAGACAACCTCTGATTTATCCTGATTTTACCCGTTGGTCAGGGGGCTGGTGCCTGCTTTGCCACACTTCAGCCCCTGCATCCCCATTGCGCATAGTTTTCTCTTCTTGTGCTTGTTGACAGCTTTTACAGTTTCACATAAATGTTTTGTCTCTGCCCCCTGTCCCCCTAATCCGGTCTAATGGCCAACTCAAGAGCTAGGACCCAGCACTTCATTGAATAGGCAGTGTGAGGGCCATTTAAGGGCTGTTTGGAAAACACCTGGTAATGTAATCCCAGAACCAGAGATGGGTCAAATCAGGAATGAAACACAGCTGGCTGCAGAAAAGCGTCTCCACATTTACTTGTGTCTTGTTCTTCTCAGAATCCAAGGGTGACAAGAAAGAGGCCTTCCTCCCATTTTTCAGTGGCAATTCCTACTTAGAGCTGAAGGGCTTGCAAGATTATGGGATTGATCTGCAGTAAGTTAAACAACTCCTCATGTACAAATCGAGTGAAACACACTTGTACAAATCAAGATAGTGTGCTGATTGGCAACAAAGGTAATATACAAACATCTTGGGGTAGATATTTACTCTGCAGCACCATACTATGTCAGTAGAGGTCTAGGTGGTAAATATTTTCTTTGCATACAGGTAATTGGTCACAGATATTCCATGAACAAGGTATGAGGAGATTGTGTTTGGCTTTCCTTCTTCCAGAGAAAAGGTCAACATAACAGTGGTATTTTTGGCCAATGACTCCAATGGCATGATCTTCTACAATGGCCAGAAGACTGATGGAAAAGGAGACTTCATCTCTCTGTCCCTGAATGATGGTGTTCTTGAGTTTAGATATGATCTTGGCCGGGGTCCTGCTGTCATCAGGTAGGTGCTACAACTACTGGACAAGGTTTCTGATACTCAGATAGTCCTACTGTCATTGCTTTGTCTCCCCTGTCACCAGACAAAATCATTGCCTACCTGTATGTTAGCTACCACTAAGAGGATCCAAGTAAAATGAAGGTTAAAGATAAATGTGAGACCTATGTCACTTATGAGAGAATGTGCTCTGAAACGTGCATTTTAATCATAGTGAGTTTGTTCACATTTTGCACTATGGCGAGTTTATGGCTTGTCCATACTCAGTTGTGGATGACTGTGTATGTCACTGATGTTTACAGGAGCAAGGAAAAGGTGAAGATGAATGTGTGGAATACGGTCAGCCTCGTGCGTACCAACCGCAAAGGGAATATCACTGTCAACAACAAGGACACGGTCAAAGGGGAGGCACCGGTAGGAAGGTTAATGGGTGATGTGGGAAGTGTGGGATGAGATCTCTGCAGTAGGGGGCTTCTTCTCTGCGGTTCGGTGGCTGTGAGATGTCTGTCGTCCACAAGAAAGCCTTTGCACTCCACTCGGCCTAAACATGATGCTTTATCTTTCATTTGCTGTCGTGTGACCCTACATGCAGCAAGAGACTGAAGGAGGCGTTAGACTGATCCAGCCTTGCAGTGGAGGAGCAATTTTTGGAGGATTAAATATTGCACTGCAACATGAAAAGAGTTTCTTGTCTTGAATCTCTTCAGATATGATTCCGCCCAATCTATATTGCTCTTGGAAGGTTCAGCTCTTCTGAGTGCTTTAATCGGAGCGCCGAAGCAAGGCTCTGTACGCAGCAGCCGTTGGCAGCTCATCGGCTTGAAATCTTGGCACTCGCTTGATTTAATCCTGCTAGTCTCCATGCACAGAACTCAAGTAGACAAGTGGGCAAGGTGAAAGCTATTGTACTTCCAAATAGGTACAGCGGTCCTGGCTTGATTCTGACTGTAAGGGGTATAGCGCAGAAATTTCCAGTGAGAACCAGTCTGCAAGTCTGCCAGGCAGTCCGGTTACTTTCTGCCATATAATTCTTCATTGTAGAGGTGTATTGCACATCTTCATTATGGACGCACACACCCGAGCATTAGATTTTAGGTCCTCTTGTTAACAGAAGGAGACTTATTTCTCCTCCTACGTGTTCTGGTTGTGTTTCATGCCAGCCACAGAAGCAGTAAATCCTATTAAAGTGAGAGGAGGGGACTGTAAAACTGGTGAAGACCCATGTCGAATGTTTCGTGGCCTGATTCCAACAGCCACGTTTACAAGGAGAAAAGGACAACGTTTGAGTGTGACGCAGAAGCTTTGTTCCAAGGAGTCGTGATATTGTTAAGGTTCTGTGACCCTCATAGTTCATTTTTGGATTGGAGTGACTGGCTGTTTGTTCTCCAATGAATTGTCTGCACATTTATTGTCCTGCTTCTTCTTCTCCAAATGGCATCATCTTTATTCTGTGCACTGTTTACCAGCAAACAGCTGACATCTTCTCCTCCTCTGTTCTCTTCCTTCCAACCTCTTTCTTTCGTGCACTGTCTGGATTTCAGAAATCACGTAAGGTAATGACTACAGCTCAACAGGCCGTTACCCTTCGTGTCCTCAGTATCATCCCCAAGTAGACGTCCACTCCTCATTCCAAACCCATCTCCGTACATCACATGTAGACCGTAAGGAAATGATAAAGCAGGGGTAGTTTCCTAGCTGCCATCCCACTTTCACATTTAGAAGAAGGAACTCTGTGTGGCTTTCACTTGGATTAATTTCAGCCACCGGGGCTCTAGTGCAGTTCAATTCTATTTGGTCCAGTGCCGCCTATGAAAAAAACAATGCATGACAACAGACTCAAAGCCATGCAGAGTTTTCATGCACATCCCTGACTACCCAGCTCCACCCCTCCTCAACTGTCACACTCCCGTGCACGGCCTTGCCCCCTGCTGGTGGTTCCTCTACTCTGCAGCTGCATTAGACCAGGTGGCACTGGCTCCAGGCTCCTGACAGGCCAGCATTGGCTTCTGGGCTGCATGAGAGGCCCTCTCCAGCTGGCCATTCATGTCTGTTCTGGACACAACACCTAGCATAGCACAGCTCGACGTCCACTGCATGCTCATCTTTGTGGATAAACAAGGGGAGAGTGTGACGCCAGCAGCCACCAGTGTGTTTGGCAGTTGCGTCCTCTGCTAGCAATTAGCTTGGCTCTTCCTCAGGCCAATTTGTGGCCTACATAAAACAAAGAACTGAGATGCTTAATAAGCAGGGCCTCCTCCTAAAGTCCTGCTCATGCAAAACTGGATTTCTGCTCAGGTTGGAGAATGCTCATTTCATGGCTGTCCAGTGTATAAATCTCATAAACAGATGAGGTTTATACAGACACCCCTCTACTTACGTAAATTTGACTTACGTTAATCCTGATTTACGTAAAAAATTCCCGGCATACACCTTATTTACGGATAGCGCTTTTACTTTACGCAAAACATCTGAAATACGTGAAGCGCAAGTCGGTCATAGCCGGACAAGGCAGGAAGCTGCATCTTCCCAGTTCCTGTGTGTTTTGAGCCATGAACGCATCCCAGCTCGTAAGTGGAGTGCTTTTTTCCCATATTTTTTAGCCATTTCATTATTCGCAATGCCTGGTGGTAAACGTGCACTTGTAGGAAAACAAGAACCGTCTCACAAGCATACAGCAATCGATTTGGAGATGAAATTGAAAACGATAAGGATGTATGAAGGTGGACAAAGATTACCGTCTGTAGCACGGGAACCAGGTTTAGCCGTATTGACTGTGAATACGATAGTGAAGGGTGCTGGAATCTGACATATGTAACTTTTCACTTAGGGGTTGAAGGACAGTCTTTGAGGGGTGTCTGTACTTAAAGCAGAGAATTCAAACAACTTGCCCATTATCATGTTCCATTGACAACATTCAAATAACGTAGCATCTTGTTGTTGCTTTGTTCTGTGCTTAGTGACGGTACTTTTAAGCAGAGTGAGGGTCGGTGTGTTGCCATGGCGTCGGTGTGACTCCCATGCTGTTTGCATTCCAGGATGGTCACTCATCTCTAAACCTGAAGGAGACTCTGTTTGTGGGAGGAGCTCCAGATTTCAGCAAGTTGGCACGGGCAGCTGCTTTGAAAGATGGCTTTAAGGGGGCCGTCCAGAAGGTAAGTGCTGCTCTCGGTTTAGCAAAACTTCAAACTGCCATGATTTCATGAAGCAGTGGCACAGGTTCAAGGTCCCACTGTTCAGTCAACCGGGAGAGCTGGATAATGGGGGTGGCAAGATGTGGGTTTGATCCCTGCTCAGTCTGTGTGAAGTTTGCATGTTCTCTCCATGGGTTTCTTCTGGGTGCTCTGGTTTCCTCCCATAGTCTAAAGACATGCTGGTCAGGTTCACCCATAGTGTGTGAGGGACAGAGAGAGTGTGTGTGTTCCACTGATGTATGGATGAGTGACTCATTGTAAGTAGTGTATCTAGCAGTGTAAGTCTTTGGATGTTCTCGTTTCCTCCCACACTCCAAAGACATGCTCTTCAGGTTCACACAGAGAGAGTGTGTTCCACTGCTGTATGGATGAGTGACCCATTGTAAGTAGTGTATCTAGCAGTGTAAGTCACCTTGGTGAATAAGGTGTGTGGGCTGGTAACACTACATAGAGTTTATTGAAAGTTGCTTTGGAGAAAAGCCTCTGCTAAATAAATAAACGTAAATAACGGTGGAAATCAAGTATAGTCTGTGTTCTTGATCATCACAACTGTATCTGAGTTCCATCCAGCTCTGGTGTTTGACGCAAAACTTCTCCATTTCAATTCTGTATTCCTTTTTCCAGTTCCCTGTTCCATATGACAGCTCGATATTCCATATTCTAAGACTGAAAGACCCAGTAGAAAACATCCAACTATAGTGACAATGGACAAATTGCATGGCGAAATATATACCAGTGCTCTAAATATCTGATAGCATCCAAACTGAGCTAGCACTGTAGGTGGAGATGGCTGTTCCAGGTGACTGAGTGTAAAAAGGTGTGAACAAGTGATTCGATACTGTGCTGCTCATTTTTTATAACCTTTAAGAAATGGCTCAACTAGCAGTTTTCTGTAGCATAGGTCTCTTATAGAATATGACAATAACATGCTTTTGAGTGTAAGTTTTAATTTTTGACATTTGAATGGTTCTCCATTTTTGTATTCAGAACTGAGGTCTGGAGATCATGCTCACAATGTTTAAATTGCCGCCAAAGTGGCAGGTGGTGACATTGCCCCTCTCTCACTGAAAGGTCCCGAAACAATGCTTATCTGAGAACGAGATGGTTAAAGCACTCAGAATCAGAAGGCACAACAGGAATATCTTAAGAGTCCATCCTTGAAACTGGTTCTTTTTTTTCTAAAATTTCCAATGCCCAAAGTCTTGACAGTTAAGTCCACATAAAGCCATGTGTCCTGGTGTCTGCAGTCGTCTGACCTGGCTCTCTGTGTGTGTGTGTGTGTGTGTGTGTGTGTGTGTGTGCGTGTGTGCGCGTGTGGTTGTCCAAAGATCACCCTGATGGGCACTCCGATCCTGAGCCGCGCCAACGCCCTTCGCTCCAGCGACGTCTCTATGTACTCGCACCACCCCTGCGCCCAGAATGTATGCCAGAATGGGGGTCTCTGCCTCCCCCTGCTGGAGCGGTACGAGTGCATCTGCCAGCACGGCTTCAGCGGCACACAGTGCCAGAACGGTGAGGGATGTTTGTGCGTATATTTAACCCTAACCTCTGCTGGGTTTTAAATGGGGGATACACTGAATAAAGGGTACACCAGTGAAGACACTTCAGAGCCCCTCACCGAAGCCTCACAGAAGTTCTCCTCACAGTAAATATGATTCTCATGTCTCCTTAGTGCTTTTGAGCATAAGCAAAAAAAGTGTTCCCGTTGGCGGGCTCATTGTGCATCCAATCCTTCACAGCCATCTACGAGAAGTCCGCTGGTGAGACGGAGTCCATCGCCTTTGACGGGAAGACATTTATTGAGTACCACAACGCAGTTACTAAAAGGTAAAAAGATGCTAGCTGGGCAGCAGCTTCTCAATCACTGTTTGTCGCTGAACATACATAGTTCTTTCCTTTCCAGGGTGTGTGCCCATATGAGACTCACCAGTGTGACAACACCTCTTACTTAATTTCCATTTTGGTTCGAAGTTTGCTCTTGTCTTCTGCAGCTAATGGCCTTTCCGCAGTCTGGGCCCGGTCTGTTTAATCAGCACGGCCGCCCCAATTAAAAGGCCGCCACGAGTCTTACCCCTCCCTGCACACGCACGTAAACCCACACACACATACAAATGCATGCACCCAAGTCAGCCTCTTATTTAGTTCGCCCGTGCTTTAAGAGCCCCACCAGGCTTATCTGCTCTCTTCCTTTTCTTAATTGCCTTCAGCACATTGCACATCGGTTGCCCAGATGTGTCCTTTTCCTTTGCACTGCGGGTTTGGGGAAACGCGATGGTCCAGATTACGAGACTTCAAATAATTAGTGTTCGCCTCCATCAGCCAGTGGCATGTGACGGAGGGAAAATTGCTATACGGACACACCTTTCATTCTTGAACTCCATCACTGGTGCTGCCAGTGTGTGCAACTAGGGTTAGAAAAGCAAATGAATCAGAATTTTTATATGCCTTTATTATTATTATTTTATTATTGTCATCATCATCTGCAGGTGCTGTTATGCAACTTGTTAAAATTTAAGCTTTGTAGAACTGCGAAGAGCGATACTCATTTGTAGTCTGATTGTAAACATACAAACAGATGCACATTCATCTATTTACAATACATTTGTTTTGGAATGTTGTACTTGTCCATGTGCTGTCATTCGTGACCTTTCCTGTCAGAATCTAGTTCGTCTGCTGCTTTGTCTCTCTGTCCGTGTCTATCTGTCTGTCTCTCTGTTTGCTTTATATGAATGTGCCTGTTGTCTCTTTCCTGCTCTCAAGCCAACTGACCAATGAGATCCCAGAGTAAGTACACCTGTAGAGTTTGGGTGTTTAAAAGTTATTTCAATTTCCACTTAGAACAGGAAATACTCTTCCATGCTTAACATGAGCACTCCTGTTAGCACATTGTATGGTCTGCTTTAAGACCAGGGCAAATTAGCACAGAACAGGGGTGTTACACTGTGTTTTCTGGTTGATGCTGAAAAGTCGTCATGCTCCAGTTCCCAGGAGTGCATGTTCGCATGTCAGACAAGCATTGTGGTCAGACTCATAACACGGTCCCGGATGTAATTGAAATAAGCACTTGTGTTGCTGCATGTGCTCCTTGAAAGAGAGTTAAGAAAATTAGATTGCCCCTGCACCTTGTCCTGAATGTTAACTACTGCAATAATACATATAAGCATTCTAACTACAAGTCTCCTGTATTCCGTTTCCCTTGTTCATTAACACTTATAAAACAGTTTAATCTTTGAATCAAGAGTTGTTCGTTTTCAAATTAGGAAAATGCCTAATGTCTAACTGACATAATTAATCCTTGAAACTACTTTAAAAATGCATTATTCCTAAGAAGTGCTGAAACGGACAGCAGTGTTTGTTTTCCCGTAATCTTAGTAACTAGCAGCGGAAAATCCTGAAGTCCAGTTTACACAGATTTAAGCCAAGTAGATCCTTCAGAAACCTCCCTGCATATTTAGCGCTGTAATTTTATTTCCCTGAATGCAGAGCCATAATTTGAATACTGAGGCCAAGCTAGAACAGAAGAGGACTGCTCATCAATAAAGCCTTTGACCCATTAAAGGAGAAACATTAACTAGAATGTTCTTGACATCTAGACGAGAAGTATGGCTTCAGGGAGATGCTCTGGAGTCACTCCAAGGCTACCTAGGGTTTTAATTGATGTCACTTCTTCCATGAACGAAATTCAGGATTAACTCCGTTCTCCGATCAGTGGGCCAAGAAGTCTTTCTGAATGAGCATCATCGATCAGCCACAATTCGGTGTTGAGTGCTGCCGCGAAAGTTCATGAATTCCCCTCGTCACATTAGAGTGGGGCCGCTGTGTCGGCTCTTTCAATAATCACGCCTCTCATTTACAGCAGGCCCGGTCGATCTTCCTTCACTGTGCCGCATCCCGTAAACTGGGATTGATCGCCTCCTGTGCGTCAGGAGTGGCCAATCTTAAATATTTGCTTTTCTCATAATGAGACTTTTGACACCTCTCATTGCGGCTAAACTGCCTTATTTTACCTCTCTGTCTAAACAAGCATAAATCCTTCCATGATTAATGAAAGCTCACTCAGAGCAAACACCCTTGATAAGGAAGCCTGAACTACCTGCTGTATTGATACTTTCGAACCTCTGTAGGACCCATGTTCACATGGCAGAGTGTTCTTCTTTCCCAGCCTGACTGTAGGGACTCTGGAGTATATTGAAAGTGTAGTCAGGTGTATGTGGTGCAGCTCACAGCTGGAGCCCATTTGTAACTCCCAGGTATCATCATGGGGGGGTCGAGGGTCATTCTGCCCCTCACTCTTACTGCATGCCCTTCATTCTCTCCCCTGCTCCTTAAGTCCCAAGTCACTGGAGAGTCCATCAGACCAGAGGTGAGTGGTGAGCAATATCCTCCCCACACTGGCATGCTGCCCTCCCCAGTGCCATCCACATGCCCTACTTGCTCCTGCTCTCCTTTTCGGGAGCCAGTAGGGAGTGCATGACGAAGCCTCTTAGTGATTTCCACTCTGTCGTCCAACCACAACCTTATTAAGAATAAAACCCATATGCACATTAAAAGCTCTTTTAGGGGTTATGTTATAGGTAGGAATGAGCCGTGACACTGAGGATTCTGAGGTTTAATCTAGAAATTACTGCTAAGGGTTGTTTCATTTACTTTCTCAAATATAAATCTTATGTAAAGTGTATAGTCGGGGGGGGGTTTGACCGGGTCCTGCTCTCCGGTGGGTCTGGGGTTGGAGTCCCGCTTGTGGTGCCTTGCGACAGACTGGCGTCCCGTCCTGGGTGTGTCCCCTCTCCCTCCAGCCTTAGTGACCCCTGCTTGGGAAAAGCAGTTTCAGACTGTGCGTGCGTGCGTGCGTATAGGGGGCGCGGTGGCGCAGCGTGTTGGACCGCAGTCCTGCTCTCCAGTGGGTCTAGGGTTCGAGTCCTGCTTGGGGTGCCTTGCGACGGATTGGCGTCTCGTCCTGGGTGTGCCCCCTCCAGCCTTATGCCCTGTGTTGTCGGGTAGGCTGCGACCCCGTATAGGACAAGCGGTAGAAAGTGTGTGTGTGTGTGTGTGTGTGTATATATATATATATATATTATAATATACTATGATAGCAATAATTATATACCGTAATTACTAGTTATACTATATGATAAACTATATATTATATAATTAATATATTATTTAGGGGGTGCGGTGGTGCAGTGGGTTGGACTGCAGTCCTGCTCTCCCGTGGGTCTGGGGTTCAAGTCCCGCTTGGGGTGCCTTACGACGGACTGGCGTCCCATCCTGGGTGTGTCCCCTCCCCCTCCGGCCTTACGCCCTGTGTTACCGGGTTGGCTCTGTGACCCCGTATGGGACGAGCGGTTCTGAAAGTGTGTGTGTGTGTGTGTGTGTGTGTGTGTGTTATTTATATAGTATTTATATTTATTATATATATGTGCATGATGTTTGTTGGGCTGTCCTCAGTGCAGTACAGAAACCGTGATGCCCTTCTTCCAAGCCTGCTGTTAAGAGAGCTCACGGAGTGTGTTCACCTGTAGAATCTCTGTGTTGAAAAATCCAGTTAATCTCCATTTAGACACAAAAGTAAATAAACAGGTATTGCCAGTTATACAGACCTAATTTGTTCCTGAAAACAGTCCATATGCCAAAGTCTGTAAACCGGGAGATTCTCTCCTGTTATTTTACACGGGAAAAAAATATACGTTCCTGGACTTTAGAAAACGCACCCAGATATTTCCACAAACACTTAAAAAAAACAGTCTCATATTAGCAAATGAACAGTCTTATAAAAAACGCTTCCTAGGACTGGCCCTACATAACATGACATTTTTCGTATTGTATTTTCAGGCTTTCCACTTTTTAGAACATGATGTTTGTAGAGTTGTACCAGTGTAAACCTACATTGATGTTTTTAATGCTGTCCTCATTATGGGACAACAACATGTATGAAGAGTTCCAACGTTATGTTTGTAGGGCTGTCCCCAGTGCAGGTCAAACAGCATGATGTTTGTAAGGCAGAACTGTGATTGTAGTGCTGTCCCCAACACAACATGATGCTTGCAGAGTAGTATCATGATGTTTGTACTGCTATTTCCAATATAAGGCAAAAACATGATGTCTTTGGGGTTGTCCTTGATGTAGGATAACTACATAATTTTTGTAGGACTTCCTCCAGTGCAGTGCTGCGGCAGAGTCCCTGTAAAACTGGTTTACTAATATGGTATGATATTTTGGCTGTGGCTCCATAGGGTCACTGTGGTGTTAGCTTGGCTTCACTGTCCAGCGGAGAGAGCATGTCTGGAGAGCTGGCAGCTGTTTCCATCTAAATGTTTTATCTTCTGTTTTTTGTGCTTATATCTGTCTATATGCCTCTACGTTTGTTGTGCTAACACCATGTTACATCTATTTGGCGTCCTGTGTTGTGTCATGCTTCTTTATTGTGTTCGTGTACAGTATGTGTGAAATGTTGAGACTCCTGCTAATTGCTCTTCTTAGCTCTTTATTTGGTGTCTCAAAGCACAAACCAAGCTGAACTCTCTCTTCCAAAAAAAACCACCCATTGTTTAAAAAAAGTTTGAAAGCCTGTACGCTCCATGGCCTTCCAGGACCAGGTGTGAAGATCTTTGTCTAAAACCATCCATACAGACATGGCCTCCAAAGTTTAGTCACTCTATCTGAACTTAGCTCATCGTGGTTACTTGAATTTCCTGATTTCCAACATGGGCTGAGGAGCAATTGAGCTACTAGAAAGTCCGGGCAATTAGGAGGAAGTGGTGGTTGCTAAGAGGTGATGAGTCAGCAGAGGCAGTACTGTGCTGGAGAACAGTGGTTCAGGAATTCTGACAGTGTCCTGATCATCTCACCACAGCGAGAAGGCCCTTCTGGTGAACAAGTTCGATCTCAGCATCAGGACGGAGGCCACGCAAGGCCTAATCCTGTGGAGCGGCAAGGGTACAGAGCGCTCCGACTATATTGCCCTGGCCATTGTGGACGGCCGTGTGCAGATGACCTATGACCTGGGTTCCAAGCCTGTAGTGCTCCAGTCAACAGTGCGCGTCAACACCAATCGCTGGATCCGAATCAAGGCCAGCAGGTATGGGGGGTAGACTGATGAAAAACAGACCTGCATCATAAGAAACTAAAAATGTGTGGTTCGTTTCAAGCCATATATTTTTAAAGGCACTGACACACAACAAGCTGGCACTGAATGTTATAATACTGTCACCTCATTACTGCTTGGGGAATGGGAGGTCATTAGCACCCTGACGCTAAGACTACTGATTACAGAGCCTCATGGCCGCTGACAGAAATGACCTCCGGTTCCACTCCTTGCACAACTGGTCCAGTGTATGTCTAGTCATACTTTTTAGTTACAGTTAGAGCTTCTGAACTTGTGACTATTTACTGTTCTTAGCCGATGCTCTTGAAAAAGCACATTGTTGGCTCAGGCACACTCTTGACTTTTATATCAGCTAGTGCAGGTATTGTGGTGGTTGCCTGTTCAAGTCCCACAGAGGGTCCTCTTAGTGACTGATGCCTGGAGTATGACCTCTGCTTCAGAAGCTCATTTCGCCTTCTGTTTCTCATCTGTCTGCAGAGCGATGAGGGATGGCTTCCTGCAGGTGGGCAACGAGGCTCCCATCACAGGGTCATCGCCCCTGGCAGCTACACAGCTCGACACGGACGGGGCGCTCTGGTTGGGTAGGTAGATCCCTTTGCCTTCCATGCTGCACCTTGTCATTTGCATCCCTGCGTACGAGCATTCAGCCATTCTCAACACTTACTTCCAGGCAGACGTACCCTTTGAGAATAAATATTCAGTGTCACAAATATTCTGAGAAAATTATTAATTCCACTTTAGCAAAATTACAGCTGCCAAGCTCACTAAAAAGATAGCTGCACCCTCCCACAACCTTTCAAGGGCACCACTATTTCCCTCCTTAGTTGGATTCTGGCCCACCATACAGTTACAGTACATGGTTTACAACACCCAGACTTAACCTTATTATATACTTTTCAAGTTTCAACGTTTAGTCTTAACGTCTAATGACAATGCTATGCTCTATGAGAACAAGGCAAGGCAGCCATATTTGTTATTTTTTGGGCCTCAGTTACAAAGTTGGGTGTATAGGAGTGACTGCGTTTTGTTTACAAAACTTTTAGTTTGTGATTCCCTTCACGTTCCTTTTTAGAAGTTATCTTATTTTCTTCTTTCACCAGAGTACAGGTGGTCCTCAGCCTACCACATGTGACTCATGACCACCTGGGAGTATGATGGACATCCCGTTGACATTATATTGTTTTCGGGCCTTATCGTTTGGTCGTAATGTCGACCATTCCATCTGCTGTACGATAACTTTGACTGGGAACGCTGCCACAAGGCAACATATTGTCTCAGTGCCTGAGCATCTAGCACTGATTATTTTTTATTCGCAACACTTTTCGTTTGTAATTCCCTTCAAGTTATTTTTTCCTGTAAAATGATTCTTGCGGTGGTGCTGAGAAGAAAAAGCAAAAGACATTACATTTAGAAATGAAAGTAAAATTAATAGTGCAGCATGAAAATATAATAATTTACTATGACTATATAGTAATTAAGGGGGGTGCGGTGGCGCAGTGGGTTGGACCACAGTCTTGCTCTCCGGTGGGTCTGGGGTTCGAGTCCTGCTTGGGGTGCCTTGCGATGGACTGGTGTCCCGTCCTGGGTGTGTCCCCTCCCCCTCCGGCCTTATGCCCTGTGTTGCCGGGTAGGCTCCAGTTCCCTGCAACCCCGTATGGGACAAGTGGTTCAGAAAGTGTGTGTGTGTGTGTGTGTGTGTGTGTGTGTGTGTGTGTGTTATTTTTACATCAATAGTACAGTTCACCCTTGAACAACACAGGGATTAGGAGCGCCGACCCCCGCACAGTCGAAAATCCGTGTCTAACTTTTGATTTCCTAAAACTTAACTACTAATAGCCTACTGCTGACTGGAATCCTTACCGATAACATAAACAGTTGATTAACACATATTTTGTTTGTTATATGTTTTATATACTGTATTCTTACAATAAAGTAAGCTAGAGACAAAAATGTTAAGGAAATCATAAGGAAGAGAAAATACATTTTACTGTACTGTATTTATTGATATCGTTAAGTTTATGTCGTCTGTTTACAAGACGACTTGTCTCTCTGTCGGTACCTATATCAATATTGTCTTATATAATACAAAACACTATACGTGTTATCTGTATTATGTGTATATTTTATGGTAGTAACTGATAAAATAGACTAGTATCGACATATATTTCATGCATTCATGACATACCTAACTTTTTCTTAATTTTTTCGAGATTTCTACGCTGCGCGGTTCGTCTACAAGTTTTTTCAAATGTCACAAATCTAACAATTTTCCAATATATTTATTGAAAAAAAATCCACGTAAAAGTGGACTCATGCAGTTCAAAGTCGTGTTGTTCAAGGGTCAACTGAACATGGAATTGATGAAAAAAATTATAATAAAATAATTTAAGTCCTATTGGTCACCACAGCAAAACTCCATCTTAAGAACTCCCCGTATATGTAAATACTTTTTTCCGGCTCTCAGAATGGATATGACAAAGTTTTGATGAATGGGTGCTCTGAGTAGATGGATGGTGGGAAGGAGAGGGAGGAGAATCCCATTTCTGCATACCTGTGCTCTTCTGTGGTGGTTGGAAAGAGGCCTAGAAGCGGGAGCAGGTGCACACTAAGCCCTACAGCTCAAATACATTTTCCATGGGGAGCCCTTACATCAAGAGCCAGCCCCCTAAATCCCCTCTTTCATATCTCATTATTTATTTACTTGTTCCGCTGTGTCCCAAGTGAAATGAGATCCATCAATACACAAGGTTTCCAGGCACGTGGTTCAGTTTAAGAATACAGGGGCGTAACGGGGGGGACGAGCAAGTGGGATGAGAAATTATCCATCGGTGCCTCAAGCTAATTTATGAGAAAATCCATATATACATATTGGGGCTGAGCTGGAGTATCAAAGTGAGAGAGGTGAAGAACCTTCAAGCTGAATGTGTTGGAGCAGTGTGTCAGGGGTGACCTGTTTCATCTGCTTCTATAATCAGAGCGCCAACAGCTCTGTCAGCTTCTCTTTGAAAGCTGACATCCTGCTACAGCAGATCCGTTGGCATGTCTCCCAACACACCTTCAGCAGCCTATCTGTCCACACTGCTACAGTGTGGATCTGCACGCTTGGTTCTTCTAGGCCACTGCATGTGTAGCTTTTCAGGCTTTTCATTCATACATCTAACTCAAGTTTAGTGGTTTATGTGCTGTTCACGCCCCTAGAGCAGGAGTCTAAGCCCCAAAATGAACACCTGTTTGTCTTCCCACCACAAAATTAAATATGATTCGACCCAGAGCTGTCAAGTAGGCCCTTTAAACCACCCTTAAATATCAGTGCATTTCTGCTTCATCACATGCAAGCACTGTTCTCCATCGCCCCCCAGGTGGCCTGGAGGAGCTAGCAGTAGCGCGCCGGCTGCCCAAGGCCTACAGCACAGGTTTTGTGGGTTGCGTGAAGGACGTGAGTGTGGATGGCGTGGAGCTGCACCTGGTGGAGGACGCCTTAAACAGCCCCAGAATTCTACACTGCTCCACCCAGTAGCTTGCCTCCAGCTCCCTGCACACGCCATGTCTACTGCTGTAATTATTTTCTATTTTTGTATACTTTTCATTACTTTTTATATTGGAAAAATACATTTTGATTTTTTTTGTTTTTTTTTTTTTTGACTCCTCCATACATATTTCCTTTTCCAAGTACAGGTGTACATGTATCAAAAATCGACACAAATGCTGAGATATTTATTAAGATTTTAAGGGCAAAAAAAAAGCAACATCTTGCTCATTACTTGAACAGTGGAACACCACAGCAGTGCTGGCATGCTCTTTACTGCCTTCCCAGCAGAGCCGTGGTTCCTCTTTGCCTTTCTCAACGCTCTTCTCTGTAAACACGAATCGCAGTCCTAGGAGACCGCAGAAGGCAAAGGCTGACAGCCCCATCAGGTGCACTGTGGAATGGCATATTGTGCATCTGCAGAAGAAAACGTTGCAGTACTGAAATGACCCCTGTCCCTGGCACTTACTAAAATACATACATGTCCTTTACGTACACAGTACACACAAACATTTATATACGTTTCCAATTTTATTTATTTTACTGTATTGTATTTGCCTGTTTTCAGTCTCCAGATAATTTTGGAACCCTTAACATTCTAGACATTCCAGGAATATCACACTGTTCTCTGAACTGCATATTCCACTATTTAATACATTCATGTTTTATTTTATTCTAAGATGAAAATGTAATAAATAGATATATAAATACCAGAAACTGTGAATAAGTCTAGTTTGGTATAGGAATCC
This sequence comes from Scleropages formosus, assembly GCF_900964775.1. NCBI lineage: Eukaryota > Metazoa > Chordata > Actinopteri > Osteoglossiformes > Osteoglossidae > Scleropages > Scleropages formosus. Next base: position 3,440,990 of record NC_041830.1, on the reverse strand, counting down.
TGCCTCCTGTGGACTGTGGCTCATATTTAAGACGGACAGGAGCTTTAGTAATGAGAACTTGCTGCATGCTGCTCCCTGGGTTCATGTTAATTCAGTCCTTTTTTCCTCTCTGTTGAGCCAATTTTCACAGCCACATTTTGAGCAAAGATGTCGCTCTTCTGGTTGCATACATTTCAATTTACAAGCTTTGTGTTTTGAAATCACTTTTGTTATGCACGTGTTGTGGCGTTTCATCTGCATGACTGTAACAGTTGCTGAGCTTCGGGAAAAAAAAAATCATTTTAGTTTTTGTGACAGATTTTTTTTTTTAATTTTAATTCTACAACTTTGAATTTTGTGGAAGACATGGTGGTATAATTTTAAAAAGTTATACCTTAGACCACCTGGAGGCACTGTAGCATAGGCTGAAGTGACAAATACTTTGAGGGCAGGTTAGTGAGAGGTCAAACTTGAATCCCAGGGGGCAAAAAGAGACACAAAAAAATTAGTTTTGTGATGTTCAGTCCTAACAAATATGCAGTTTCTTTTTTTTTTTTTTTTACTGCTCATGTTTTTTTTAATGCTGACTAAAAACCATGTTAAATTGTCTGCTCTGGCTATGGAGAAAATAGCTATACAAGATTTTGTTAATGCTAAACCCTTGCATCTCTGAACTTTGGCCCCTAAGCAGCACTGAAATGAAATTAACTAATAAATAACAGAGAGACAAAATAATGCATGGTTTAAAATTGTGAGGATGATTTTTTTTTTTTTTTTTAACCTTGAATGCAGACAAATGGAGTTGAAATGATGTATTCAACTGTCACTGAAATATTCCTCCAATTCAAGTTACTGAAATAGTCTAACAGCAAGACAAAGATTTTCCTGTGGTAGAATTTACCTTGTTTTACTAGGTGTTTTGTTTTTATTAAATGCGTATATTTTTTCCCCTTAAGAAAGACAAAACCACTTTATATAGCCCTGCAAACTGAAGTGCACGTTGGAAATGTATAACTTTGGAGAGTTGTCTTGGTAACATACACTGGAACAAAGTCCAAGCTGTCCCAGAAAGCTCACCAAGCATATTTTTCTCTTCCTGTTTCTTCGTGGAGGAGGGGAAGGAAAGGGGAAGGGGTTGCATGGGAGTGGAGTAAATAAAATATTTAAGTATCTACATTTTGAGTATCATTTCTAATTTGCCTGTTCAGTTATACCCCAGGAGGCCTTCATGTGCACATCAGCTTTGGAACTTGGAATAAAATGTCAACAACATACTGTATACAGGTATTTATTAAAATGAACTTTGTGGACAGGGAAATAAGTAAAAACACAGAATTATTTTTGTGTTTTTAACTTGAATGAAATAGCTGTTCATATAATGAAACTCCTGATCAGCAAGGACCTGACAAAAAATACACCAGATATTTGGATGAAAACTTTAAGAATTGCCTTAAAACTTAAAATCACCACTTACAGTTGTGTCCATGCTGTTCTGTGCCCTTACTTTAGCCAGTATATTGGTATCACCCGATGATGCAAAATTACTTGTAATGGTAATAATTATATGGTTATAAAGCCCATAGTTTCCATAGGTGTCATTCTGGGAGGTATACACATATAGACGCATATGTGGACATTCTGGGCTGGATAAAAATGATATATATGTATATTCAGTTGCTTATTTATGTGTGTATGTGGAGTCGCAGTATTTCCCTTGTGAAAGAACAGCTGTTTGAATGAAATATACCTGAAGGACAGTGCACAGAATATGAGTGGCATGATGTTACCATTACTAACTTTATTACTTGTGTCTTGTGTTCCTACCACAATGAAATAAAATGTTAGAAAATCAGCTTTGGACTTTTCTGTGTATTACATGTATGACTGTAAATCCTGCATTTTGTATGATGCCTTTATTATTTTTCAAAGCAGCATATTGGCCAACATGAGAAAACCACACACATAGTGAGAAAATTAAATTCCGTTTGCTTCAGTTTATTTTTGCAGAGCACTCTTCTCTCTAGGGTGACGCAGAGCACTGAACAAAGTCACTGTAGGTGATCTAATATTAGAGTTAAAATACTTGCAGTTAACTGTAACGTAAGTCAACTGACAGCTAAGGAGAGGAAAACAAAACATCCAACTAGAAACAAGAAAGTGAGAAAAAATAAACCTCTGGGGGTCCAAGTACCAGTAGCTGCCCAGCCCTCCTGGTGACAGTGTGGTGACAGGTGAGCTGTGTGGATATGGCTAATATATTAAAAAAATCAGGATTGAGCTATAGTCTACGGAAACTAAATTTGTTGTCTGTACAAGCCCAAGGTTGCTGATCCCACCAGTTGTCAATTTATAAATATACACAAAATAGAATTAAGCTGCAATCAAAATAACATATCTCCCTGAAAATGATTATTAGCTAGTCGCTATGACAGCATGGAGATGTAATTATAGGACATCCTGAGTCATTCTGCTGGTAAAGGCGCTCCACCTGAGCACAGGCTTAAGCTCTCAGTGTGGGGCAAAGCAGTACCAGCTGGGTCTAAGTGGGATGGTTTAAGTCAAAAAGGTTATGCCAGCTGATCTCCTAGAAACCATTCTGGAGGAGTGTGCAGGTTCCAGTAGCCAGCAGTGAAATATGTACCATTTACTTGGTAATTGGACCTTTGATGGTGTAGAGTACTATTACATACAGTGAACTAATACATAACATAGCTTGGATATACAATGTGGATACACTGCTGTACATGTTCAGAGCTGATTCACAATGTTGATACCATCACAATGCAGCTGAAAAACACTGGTATGTGGCGTACTGTTCATGAAATATTTTTCCTTGCCAATTAGTTTTTTTTTTTCGTCTGCTCTACACTTTGAGCCATTGGAAGCCGAAGCCAAATTCCCTGTATGTGTGCGCATATTTGGCCAAACTGGATTCTGATTCTGACTCTGAAATTGTTTAAATTTAGCAACAACAACTTTGATGAGACTACAGCCATCAAACTGAGAACAATGATCGTTTTAATTAATTAATTAATTAATTGCCAGGTGGCATGGTGACATGGCAGGTAGCATTGCTGCCTCACAGCTCCATGACTGTGGGATGGAACCTTGAACTCAATGTAGCACTGATGTGTGTGCCATGTTGAAGCAGTGAACACCCTGAATGGGATACTAGGATATCGCAAGGCAGTTCCACACACATAAACAGACATTAATGTAAATATACACATTATGTACCATTCAGAGGAGGGGGTGCGGTGGTGCAGTGGGTTGGACCACAATCCTGCTCTCTGGTGGGTCTGGGGTTCGAGTCCCGCTTGGGGTGCCTTGCGACGGACTGGCGTCCCGTCCTGGGTGTGTCCCCTACCCCTCCGGCCTTACGCCCTGTGTTAGCGGGTAGGCTCTGGTTCCCCGTGACCCCGTATGGGACAAGCGGTTCTGAAAATGTGTGTGTGTATGTGTGTGTGTGTGTGTGTGTGTGTACCATTCAGAGTCAGCAGTTCAGTTTGCACACTGAGAGGAACCGGAGTCCCCAGAAGAAACCCATGCAAGCACGTCAAGAACACATGACCGTCTGTGCAACTGCCTTACAATATACTAACATCCCATTAAGGGTGTACACTGCCTAAATTCCGTTTTCTGGGATAGGCTCTGGATTGCTGTGACTCTATACTGGACAAGTGGTTTTTCATAATGAATGGAAGGATTATAACCAAAGTCTGAGAATGTCATTGAGAACGCATCCATCAAAGCCAAAAATCATCTAAGGACTACAGCTTCACTGATTCAAATTACTGTATGTCTAACATACAACGTCAATGTAAACCTTTTGGCATCAAAGCAGAAATTATTTCTTAATCTGTCCTAAAAGGCATTGTCTAAGCTTAATGTAAAATCTTCTTATAAAGCACAAAGATGAGACTTTTTACACCACAAAATGACACAGAGTCTTATTTGCTGGGTTCTGAGTTGCACTTATGGAGTAAGTCCAAGCGTAGTACCCATGAGCGACAAACTTGTTTGAAGTTATTTTTAACAAAGCAGGAGATTTCATTACTGTAAAGGTCAGGGTGGATTAAAGAATTATGCAAAAATGTTGGCATTTTTACAGGTAGTGTGAAATAAAGTACCAGGTATGTCAGCCAGTGGCAGCCTTGAGGTAATGAAGAGGGGGCAGAGCCTCTTCAAAGCCCTGATGAGGCATGGCGCCTGACAGCAAAATGAATTTAATTTTTTCCAGCTGGGAACAGAAAATCAGAAGAATCTGGAGAATCTGAGAGAAAATATGAAGCTGTAACACTCACGGAGGAATGGTGACCTTTGATATCTGCCATGTCTCTCCAAACTGTGACCATGTGCACAAGGTGTACACCCCACACCTGGTTCATGCCTGTGTAAAGGTCTGCCTCACTGGTTCCAGCAGTGGCTAAGGGTGGAAATCCTTCTAAAAAAAAAGGCTAAAAAGATCATTGCCAATAATGCATTGCATTGTTCTCTTTTCTTAGCTCATAGTTGATAACTGTACATCTCAATTTTTCTTCTTTCACCTACCCATATACACAGACATTCAGGTCACCCACTTCAGCTAGGTAGATGGGAAAAGCTCAGAATTACTTCTAAATATGCAAGTTTTTGATTATAAGGCTCCTTTCTTATCAACTATCTACTTTCTTATTGACCAGAATCTTCTCTCCTGAGTCTGTTAGATTTCTCCAGCTGGGAATCTTAAAGAAGATTTAAAATCTTACTCTTGACATATAAGGCAGTAAAAGTCATTTCTCCAACTTACCTTAGTGACATTATTGATACTTATGTTCCGGAATGCTGACTTCATTCATTGGATGCGGATTACCTTAAAGTACCTGTGATAAATAAAATTTGAACAGGAAGATGTGTCTTCAGTGTGTCTTTAGCTGTAGAGTGATGTATCTTTGGAGGAGTCTGCCAGATGTTGTCAGGAATGCCCCTTTTGTCTCTGCCTTTAAATCCAGGCTAAAGACTCATCTGTTCACTTCTCCAACATAACTGCTGTTAATTTCTGTTTGCTGGACCCCTGTGTCTTGTTTTTAGTGTAAAACTTTCTAGTGTTGTATTAGCTTCTAGTGACTCTAGTAATATCATATATAGCTGTTTGCTTCTGTAAGCTGCAACTACCAGCACTGTTTTTCAGTCTAGATAGCCCAGAGGAGGGGGTGGGGGGAGTACCCTGTGACTTGGATCTAAAGAGGTTTTTTCTGCCTTGCTTTCGACTTGGAGTTTTTTATTTTCCTTTCCTCTGTGGCCAGTTGGTTTACTTTATAGCTTTGCTACCCAGTATAATTTTTGTAGTAATTTAATTTGTATAGCACATTTTTTATTTGTGTTACTGGTATGCATCTTCATCCTTTGTTCAGCACTCTGTGACACTGTGTGTCAAGAATAGCACTCTGTAAAAAGAAATTGAATTTAACTGAATGATTAATGATTAATATAGTGGTGTAACAGGCAGAGTGGTAGTAGAGGACAAGGTAAAGACAGTCCAAGTCTTGGAAGAAGCCTTGCAGTAGTATCCTCGAGCATCACTCTGCACATGCACTGCAGACTTATATAAACAAATAAAGCTAAGTTTCTTTGCATAAAACTGTTCCCTAAGCAATTAAATGATGTTAAAAATAAACCATTCATGCAAAGAGAAGTTTTGCTAAAGAACACGGTTGCTTTATTTTGCTCTCTTTTTAAGTTCTAATCCTTACTGTGACTCATGTTGGTCATTACCATGTTCTTTGCAGTATATCTGCAATAATGAGAAATTGAATTATGATACTGTTTAAGTGCTACCTAATCATCTGAGATGATGGTGACTGAAGCAATTGCATATTATGTGTTAATGTTAATTAAATCTGCATGGATAATTCTAAGATCTCACTAAATGATACTTTAGGGATCGGATGTTAAAACATTAGTATCTGAAAACCTGACTTTGTAAAGTGTCTTATCTGAGTATCCTGAAGTAGGTAGATAAATTAATTTAATACTTAATTTTTAAGAAATTGTGCTTGTTACTTTTAGAACGTTGTAGATATCAGATGATCAACTATTAAAGTCTAGTTTCACGCAGTAAATCTTTAATTTATCCAGGACATGTTCAGTTCTGTTTGTTTATTTATTTATTTACTTACTTACTTACTTATTTACTGGCCAAGCGGGATTGACTGGGTCCTGCTCTCCAGTGGGTCTGGGGTCTGAGTCCCACTTGGGGTACTTTGCGATGGACTGGCGTCCCGTCCTGGGTGTGTCCCTCCCACCTCCAGCATTATGCCCTGTGTTGCTGGGGTTAGGCTCCGGTTCGCTGCAACCCCATTTGGGACAAACGGTTTCAAACGATCTGCTATCTCTACTCATTTCTCTGAACTGGCTTCCTATAGCTGCCTGGATCAAATTCAAGACCCTGGTTATTGTCTACAGATGCATCAATAGAACTGCTTCTAGCTATTTACAAGACTTGATCAACTGCTACACCCCAGCCAGACCCCTTCGCTCATTTACTTCTGCTCGCTTAGTGTTCCCACGCACAAAAGGTAAAGCATGGAGGTTCTCGGTTCTGGCTCTGTTGTGGTGGAATGATCTCCCCCTCTCAGAACTGCTGAAACTCTGTCCACATTCAAGAAGGGTGTGAAAACTCACCTTTTCTGACCTCACTTCGCCCATGATCTCTCATGCTCATCTTTGGTATAAATTTTCATGCACCGTAACTTTATGATCATCCCCAGATAAGCCTTTACACAGCCGCTACTCCTGTATTGTATGTAAATGTTTGTGTACCTTCTTAAAAAAAATGTAGGAAGGTTATCAGAATTCAGCTATCCTGCGTTTTATGCACCTACTCGAGCGATGAACATCAGTGCATCAAGTGAAAAGTAACAAACTAGGTTTACTTAAGAATCACATGTCTGCAGCCATGCCTCTTTCTCCTAATGTAATACAAATTGTATTTCTCTGAGATGTACATCGCTTTGGAGAAAAGCATCTGCTAAATGAATAAATGTACAAACCCCATTTCCAGAAAAGTTGGGACACTTTCTAAAAATGCAACAAAAACTAAAAACTGTAATTTGTTCAATCACTTGAACTTTTATTTAACTGATAAAAGTACAGAGAAAACATTTTCAGTGTTTTCACTGACAAAGCTAATTGTATTTTGTAAATATAAAAAACAACAGAATGTGATGCCTGCAACACATTCAAAAAAAGTTGGGACAGAGGCAAAACAAGACTGAAAAGGTTATAAGTAACACTGTTCTGGAAGGTTCCACAATTAGCAGTTTAACCAGTAACAGGTGAGGTTATCAAGATTGAGCATAAAAGGAGCATCCACCAAAGGCTTAGTCTTTGCAAGCAAGGATGGGTTGTGGTTCACCAAACTTCATGAGAGAACTGTCAGTCAGCTCAAAGACGATGTTTCTCAGCGCAAGATTGCAAAGAATTGAGGTCTTTCACCATCTACAGTTGATAATATTGTGAAAAGATTCAGGGAGTCATGGAAAATCTAGGTGCATAAAGGCCAAGGGCGGAAACCGCTGCTGAATGCGTGTGACCATCGGGCACTCAGGCGGCATTGTTTGAGAAACCGTCATGCTACCGTGATGGACATAGCCACATGGGCTCGGGAGTACTTTGAAAAATCATTGTCACTCAACACAGTCCGCCGCTGCATCAAGAAATGCAACTTGAAATTGTTTTATGCAAAAAGGAAGCCATTTATTAATTTTGCTCACAAACACCGCCGAGTTCTCTGGGCCTGAAGTCATCTGAGATGGACTGAAAGACAGTGGAAACATGTTCTGTGGTCAGTTGAGTCTACGTTTCAGCTTGTTTTTGGGAAAAACGGACATCGGATTCTATGTGCCAAAGATGAAAAAGACCATCCAGACTGTTACCAACGAAAAGTGCAAAAACCAGCCTCTGTGATGGTATGGGGGTGCATCAGTGCCCATGGCATGGGTGATCTGCATATATGTGAAGATACCATTGATGCGGAGGCTTATGCTGGAATTTTGGAGAGACATATGCTGCCGTCAAGACGATGTCTTTTCCTGGAACTCCATTATATTTCAGCAGGACAATACCAAGCCTCATTCTGCACAAGTTACAACAACGTGGCTTCAGAGGCATAGAGTGCGTATGCTTGACTGGACTGCCTGCAGTCCAGATCTGTCTCCTGTTGAAAAATATATGGCGCATCATGAAGACTCCAATGAGACAATGGTGACCACGGAGTGTTGAGCAGCTCAAGTCTTGCATACAGCAAGAATGGGCAAAAATTCCACTTGAAAAAAACAATTGATTTCTTCAGTTCCCAAACAATACCAAAGTGTAATTAAAAGAAAGGGTGATGTGACCCAGTGGTAAAAATGCCTCTGTCCCAACTTTTTTTGAGTGTGTTGCAGGCATCAATTTCTAAATTTGTTTATATTTAACAAATAGAATTAAGTTCATCAGTGAAAACACTGAAAATCTTTTCTTTGTTCCTTTGTTAAATAAAGGTTCAAGTGAATGAACAGATTAGAGTTTTTAGTTTTTGTTGTATTTTTAGAAAGTGTCCCAACTTTTCTGGAAATGGGGTTTGTAAATGTAATTTAAGAAAATTGTTGCACCATGTGCTGCACGGTATTTTTATGAAGATAAGTGTGGCGCATATGTTCACAGAGTTTTACCTGAAAAGAGCAGTTACATGACGTGCAGTCTTGAGAAAAACTTGTGAACCTTTAGGAATAATTTGGAAGAATGGTTCTAGAAATGTGATACTAATTTAATTCATAATAATAATAATTAAAAATTCAACAATAAAGACAGCTTAACACTGTAAATCCATGCAAGATGTAAGCACCAGCTAAATTAATGAATGTAAGTGTAATGTTGTAACAAACAACACACGCAACATTTAACAGTGTCATATCTTTCGTGAACAAATGGTTTAAACACTGAAAGCCATTGATGAAAAAAGTAAGGGAACTCTTATTTAACGAGTGTAACCTCCTTTATTGATAGTAACTTCAACCAAACACTTCTGGTAAATTTTGATCAGACCAGTGCAGCAGTTGGGAGGTATTTTGTCCAATCCTGAACAAAAACTGTTTCAGTTAATGTATATTTTTGTATCTACATTTTGCTTGGATATCCTGCTTCAGATCACAGCACAAAATTACAGTGGGACTGAGGTCAGAACTTTGATTTGACCCTTCTGAAATGTGGCATTTCCTCCATTTGGATGACTCTGTTGTTGATTCACTCCTGTGTTCTCAATCACTGTCATCTTGTATGACCCAACTTCTGAGCTTTAGATGACAGACAGACGACCTGACATTCCGCTGTAGAATTTCCTGATAGAACTCGGAATCCATTGGTCCCTCAATGACTGCCAGCAGTCCAGCCTCTGAGGCAGCAAAGCAGCCCAACAGCATTGCCCTGATTCCACCAGGCTTCACAATGAGGTGAGCTTTTAGTGTTGGTTTGCCCAAAGGCCTTCTTTTCTCAAGGCTGCTACAGTAAGGCCATTCATTCAACCGTTCACTAAATAATGTTTAACGATTAATACTCGACAAGTAAATGTTTCTCCACTCATCATTTCCGACAATTAAAATCTTTATTCAATAAATAAATCCTAAAAACTGTCATGCCAATAATAAAATCTAAAATAAAACAATAAAATCAATAAAACCAACTATTATAAAGACTGCATGACAGGACTTTTAAAACAGTAAAGGACATACCCCAAGACTTAAAACCATAAATAATTAAAAGGAACTCACCCAGCAACTCCACCGATCAAAATGTGCGGTCCTCTGGCCTTTTCCACGGGTGTTACCATACACCTTACCTACCGTTCTTGGGTGTTTTCCTTTTCACAACACGTCTCCCTATTGATATTTTAGTAAAACAGGTGAACGGTACAAACTTACATTGCTAGATACACTACATACAATAGGTAACTCATCCATACACCAGTGGAACACACTCTCTCCATCATTCACATTCTATGGGTGAACCTGAACACTCCTACTCCACACAATGGTTAGGGGGTCACCCCTTGAACCCCCCCAGAATTCTCCAGTGGCAAACTGAGCAGCTAATGTGACAGCCAATCAGAAAGGAACCCAGGACTATATAAAGGAATAGACAATAATACCAACTATTTACAATAATCTACACCAGCACCCCTCAAGGCCATTACAATACTTTTATTTTTTATCTTACTCAAGTAGGTTTTTGGAGAAGTACTTTTATCTGAGTATTTTGTTTCAAGTAACAGTTCTTGTGCATTACTTTGTACATTTACTAGTTCAACTATTGTCTCACCTGTCCACAGAAGATTTATGCACTAGTGCTGTGGAACATCCAAGGGCTCTTTAGCAAACTGGAGATGAGCAGGAATGTTTTTTTGAGAGCTGTGGTTTCCCTCACTGTAACCACCCATGAACACCACTCGTGTTTATTTTTTTGTTATTGTAGACACATGAACACAGGTGTTATCATGCACAAAACATGTCTACAGATCTTTAGCTATCATGCTTTGTTACTTGTTTGAGGACTATGTGACTTGCCGCTACATCGGTCTTCCTAGGACACCAACTCATGTGAAGAGTGGCAGCTGTGCTGAATTTCTTGCATTTGTAAACTATCTGCCTGACTGTGGACTGATAGAGCCCCAAGTCTTTAGAAATTCTTTTGTAACCCTTCCCACTTCTATGAACTTCAACAACTCTTCACTGAGGTCCCCTGAAATCCATATTGCCATATTGGCCATACTGCATGTCAGCATAGTTCCCCAGTGACAGCTGGTAGTGTAGTGGTTAAAGCTACTATCTTTGAACCAAAAGGTCACAGGTTTGAATCTCACTTCTGGCTTTAGTACCCCTTACCCTAAACTGCTCCAGTTAAAAATTACCTAGCTTGATAAATGGGCAAGTAATTGAAGGTAGGTTAACATTGAAAGTCCCTTCAGAGAAAGGGATCACCTATATGAATAAATGTAAAGAACAGGTAATCAGACTTTGTTGGCTTTCTACATGGCAAGGGAGGTCAAACCTGATTCTGAGTAGATCACTTTACTCATTGGTTGGAATACTGGACTCCAACCACCTTCTTTTCAAGATGATCTTTCAGGTTCACATGTTTTTTTCTATTAATGACCATGATTGTTTAAACTGTTTGTTTAATGAAGATATGGCATTGCAAAATATTGTCTGTGTTTGTTAAGTAAGACCATCTTTATTGTTGGCCACAGTGGCAGCAACAATAACAACAAAACAACAGTAACAGTAATAACAGTAATTACAGTAAGAAGAAAACGAGCAGGAAAAAGTACAAGATAAACAAACAAAAAAATAGGAAAAGGAGAAGGGTGAGGAGTCAACTTGATTGTATGGATAAGACAAAAGTGCAAAAACAAAACCACTTTAAAACTAAATATATCTTGAAATTACATCATTATGGATTACATCACTCCCAGTTTACTGTTTTCTAAGCTGCTTAACAAATACAATACAGGAAATGATTCACTAAATTCTCTCATTCACAAACAATAAATGACCACAAGTTATAAATTGTTTTTGGAGTTTATCATTGATATAATAACAAACTTTAACTAGCGAAGGTGTAATACATGACATCGATATGTGAAGCAGCATCTTCAGACAATTGCGTAACCTTAACATGCAACAGATTAACCCCTGCATATTGCTGCACCATAGTGACGTCAACAAGAAAACGAGGAGCTCGAGTGATCGGCCGCTTGACCTCTGCACGCACGTCACAGGACAGCTGTCGCGGTATTAAAGCTGGGGCAATAAAGATGTGAATTCTTCTAGGATTAGCAGCACTGTGAAACTCCAAGCAGCAGTCCCCCCACTACTGCAAAGTTTCTTATATTATTTATTAATAATACCTGAGAAATGGGTATTTATTACTGAATACCTGACAAATAATTAAGGGAAATTCATCTGCAAAAAGGTAAGTAATTATAACTGACCGCACCAAATCAACACTTACACTAATGTTTTCTTGCAGTTTATGGGCAGAAAGTGGAAAGAGAAATTAGAAAAAAGGAATGGAATACTGCAAAGGTAACACAACCGTAACTTTCAGTACTTAGTGTCGATACACACAAATAGGGGTGTTGGAGACAATGGTCTTGCTTGATTATTATTGTACAGGCAGTCCCCAGATTACGAATGAGTCCCGTTCCTCAATCTGTCTTTAAGTCAGATTTTGACGTGAAATACTTCTGGATACACTAAAACATCTTTAGTATGATGACAATGATTACGACAAGGGAGACGCGGTGGCGCAGTGGGCTTGGCTGGGTCCCGCTCTCTGGAGGGTTTGGGTTTCAGGCCCTGCTTGGGGTGCCTTGCAGCAGCGTGGCATCCTGTCCTCGGTGTGTCCCCTCCCCTTCCAGCCTTGCGCCCTGTGTTGTCAGGTTAGGCTCCGGCTTGCCACGACTCCTCTTGGGATGAGTGGTTGTTGTCATTGGGTGGTTGTTTAAAAGGATGTATTAATAATAAATGTAATTGCAGTATTTATAATAGAGAGAGACATACAAAGAGATAAGAATAAATGTTACTACTGTCATGATGAACAGAGCACATGGAGGAGGCTGGACCCAAGTGCACGATTATTTATTCAGAATCAAAGGACTAGACGTGTTCTCGTGGTTGGGGACGGGCGAATTGTCAGTTTATCGGCGAATTGAACAGAGCCAAGGATCTGAAATCGTGGTCATTATCAAGGAGACATGGAACGGGACTGTGGAACAATGAGGGACAGGACTTGGAAGAGCAAAGCGAGGTACGTTTGGGAGCGCACAGGGGGCAGTTGTCTCGAGTGAGATTTCGCAAGTGTCTTTTATAGCAAGTGCTCTGATTGAAGCTGCTGGTTGAGGTGCAGGACGTGGTCATGACAACTGCAGTATTTATAATAGAGAGAGGGAGACAGTGAGTGCGCAAAACACGAAAGAAACATTAATCTTCGCTTTCCAATGTTCGTTTGCATTTTACCTTTTTCTGATCACTGTATTATTTCCATTTAGTTTCAATCGTGGTCGTTTTCCTTTTCTTTGATGGATCACTGTCACTTGTATCACATTTATGCTTTGGTGCCATAGTTAGCAGGGTAAAAACAAAAAAAAAAAATTAAAGCCAAATGCAGTAACACACGAGACACTGTTAAGAGCAATGTGGTCTGACTGAAAAGAATGAAGTCTGTCTTACCTCAGGCTCACGAGCCTATGAACTGCTGTAGACGCACAATGTTTTGATGTGTGTCGCAATATAGCGCCCGTTTGTTATTACGAACCATTGTATGTAACTTAAATTTTTAATTTAATAGGCTTAATTATTAAGTTTTCATCTGATTTTTACTTAAAGGGTGACAAAAAAATTTACTCCCTGTCAGTAAGGGGGTGGTTACTATGGTTTGTATGTAAGTTGGACATTTGTAACCCAGGGACTGCCTGTATTTGTTTGATAGTTTGTCCAAGGTCGGTTACAGGGATGGTTTTATACAAGACAAAAAGTGCTCAGAAGGTGGATTGCAAGATAACAGGTGATGACAGTTTAGGAAATTTTATTATAGATATTATTTTTGTATGAGATATTTAAAAATTCAGTTACGCACACAAGTAGGTGTTGACATACAAGTTCCTGCTGAGCAATACTGCTTGTCACACCTCCAACCTTGTTGTTGTGACCCCGTCTGCCAGCACATCGGCGACACCTGCCACACCCTGATGAGAGGGTGGAGAAGAGGCAACGCCAATGGGTCCCCCACGCTGAACCCCAGAAATGAGAAACTGCTGTTTCTCACTGCACCCACGCTTGCTGAATCACCTCCTGGATTTCTGACCTTTTGCCTGTTTTCTCCTCGACCACGATTTCTGTCTTGTCCCTTCTATGAAGATCGCCTGACCCTTGCCTGGCCCTTGACCATTCTTTCGCCTGCTCCTTGTTTTCCAATAAAAGTGGAAACTCACACTGCGCTTGAGTCCGTCACCTTCCTGAGCCTCGCCTCCATGACAGGTGTCTTTGGACCAGCTGCAGAGTCATCAGTTGGGAGCCCTCTATTCATCTTTTCAAGGTATTGCCCTTTCTGTATGACCATAGCAAACGTCTCCATTGGGGTCTTCCAGCTGCCTTCATGAACCATGTGTTTCCCAGTTTTTATCTCTCTGCCTAGCCACAGCCAGAAGCTTGCCACTTCTTGCCTTCTTGGCCAGCTCCTTCAGTACTTTCTTCAACTTTGCTCCTGTCACTTCAACCTGCTTCAGTAGATGCTGAGTGGAAGTTTAATCATCCCACTTCCACTTGATAGATGACTGCTCTCCATACTCCTTCCCTGCATTTGGCCACAAGCTTTGAATATTTCTGCCTCTTCCTTTTGTGGGCTGCCTCCATTCTGTCCCCCCAAGAGATGGTAAATTTGACCATTATGACCATTTTGATTGACCGTACTGTGGTGTCTGGCCTTAGAAGGGTTGTTATAATTTTGGTGGGAAACTAGATCTGCCAGATGAGGTCTACTATCATGGGCCAGCTGTTTCCAGGAGAAAACACAGTGCTATTCTCCCTTTGTGTGATGCTCTGTGCCAGCTTTTTTTATTTGACCAACTGGATCAGATGTTTTTATGGGAGAGGGTGACCTTTGTTTACTTCCTGTCTGCTTGTCCCCAGGACCTCCACCATCTTCTGCAGGACTTGATCATGTCACCACCTGTACCAACCTTGTGATTGTGCAACCTGACATTTGGGGTATTACAGAAGTGGCACTTTTTGGAGCCATACCACCGGCAGAGGGTGCTGGGGCTTGAGAGGGAATCATAGGGAACCGTATTGAGGGACCATTGTCTGGACTATGGTATCTTTCACATCAACTTACAGTTCAGCTGATCACAGTATCACAAATAGTACAAGAGCCTTGTTGCTGTTTACTAAGTGCCTTTATTTTAACTTTTCCTCTTCCATTCTGACAAATTCTCAGACTACCATCTCTTTCCTCTCCTTTCCGGAAGCTGAAGAGCACAGCTTGTGTACCACCCACCAGTCAGACTGCCTGAGTGTGCAACCCCCGAAGAGGCAAAAGAAGATCTTGTGGTGGTCAGAGTCGAAGCGAAGGAGCTGTCACAAAGCACTGGCATCCAGGGGAATCCTGAGAAAAAGCATGCTCTGGCAAAGATGGTGGAGAAGAGCAGTGAGGTGCTGCTGAAGGCGGGTGAGCAGGTAGAGTTGGGTCTCGCTGCGCCTGGGAGAAAAGCAGTAAAAGAAGGCAGCGAACCACGGCTGAGTGCAAGCGTTTGTGTTTGGGAAAGTCCCCCTCCACCCGAGGAGGAGAGCGCGTTCCTGAAGGTGCCGGATGACGTGTTAGATGGCGTGGAACAGCGTACCCAGTCTACGCACAGACAGGGCTTTCCAGCCAAAATGAGCGAACCCTTGAACGTGAGATCACCAGTGTTTAAAGAGGCTGCCACTATGGTGGAGAAAGCCCCTGGCTTGAATGAAGTCCCTTCAAGCTACCCTAAAAAGGGGCGACATGGCGGAGAAAGTGACAACAACTTCACAAAAGCAGGAGTGCTGCACAAACAGAAGCAGCCAGTCTTGCGAGCATTGCGGCGGCCCTGTTGTGTGGTTCAAAGTGGTTCGACTCATATTTACAGTAGCTAATCGTGAACAATTTGTTTTGAAGTCTAATGACTGCACCCCCTCCATCTCAACTACGATTCGATATGGTGTGCCACAGGGTTCTGTGTTAGGTCTATTATTATTCTCACTCTAAATGTTATATGTTATAGCTATATGTTTTCTTTAAGCCTGATGACCCATCATATGTGGTGTCTTTAGCTGGTGGTGGTGATGCCAAAACTCAATCCAATCATACCAATATTTACCACAAATGTTATAAGCGTCAAGCGTACAGATTGTGTCAAGGATATGGGTGTCTTGTTGAGTGGAAAGCTATAGTTTGTGTCTCTTGTTAATGCATTGTCAATGCGTTCTTCCTTCAGTTGAGAAACATAGCTAAATTAAAGCAATTCCTATGTATGCAGGATGCTGAGAAACTGGTTAATGTTTTTGTTTCAAGCAGGCTGGACTATTGTAATGCTTTATTATCGAGTTGTCCATACTGGACTGTATCCAGGCTACAGTTGGTACACAATGCTGCTGCGAGAATTGTCACTAAAACTAGGAAGTACGACCATACGGTATTACACAGGTACTGAAATGGCTGCATTGGCTTCCAGTTACACTTGATTACAAAATCCTGCTCTTGTACTCAGTACGTGACATTGCTCTGACTTAACTTTGTGAGACTATTGATTTTATATCCCTGGATGATATCTTCATTCATTGGATGTAGGTTATCTTAAAGTACCTGTGATCAATAAGACCTCAATAGGAGGGTGTGCCTTTAGGTATAGAGCAGCTAAACTGCTGGAAAAGTCTACCAGTTACTGTCAGAAATGCCCTGTCTGTCTCAGTCTTTAAATCTAGACTAAAGACTTACATGTTCACTTGGGCATATCATTAAGAAATCCCTACAATATGACCCGAAGAGGCTGGCCAGCCATTACAGAAGCACCCCATGCTGACTGAAGATGATGACCAACTGCCGTGATGGACGAGACGTACCTTGGTGAACCCCAGTCGAGTTAACATACAGCAAAAATGCTATTATTAGTGGTAAACTGACTTACAAGTCTTATTTAATCTAGAATGCCCAGGATGGGTGGGCAGCCATTGGCACTTGGACCCCCGAGGTTTTTTCTCCTTCCTCAACTTTCAGTTGAGAGTTTTTTGTTCCTTTCCTCCAGCCAGTAGACATAGCTTAAAAGCATTGATAATTCAAGTATTCAAGTTCAAGTTTATTGTCATAGGTACAAGTACCATGTACGAGTATCATGAAATTCTTCCCGAATGCTTCTCCACAGACTATGGACAGAGACAGAGACAATAGAAATACTGCAGAAACATACGATAGTTTAGTCAGCTGGCTTCTTTGTTTTGTCTGATGTATTTGTTTCTTTGCCTGCCTTATGCCTGTGTCATTGCGTGAGAAGAGCGCTGTATAAAAATAAATTGAATTATTTCTGTAATTTGTGACAGTCCTCCCCTCCCGTGTCCCTCCCTGTACAATCGAATAAACCTAAATAATGTTCTAACATTTGTTTTACGAGACGCTGCAGAGTTGCCCGATGTCTGAGATGAAGGGAAATACGGAGGTTGTCGCTGCTGTCCGTCCGGTCACTGCGTGTTTAAAGGCAGTGCTGCTGCGGACAGGGGCGGGGTTTCTACACTCAAAGGTCGCTGTGTCCGGCGCTCGATCACACTCGGACCCCGACACGGCCGGGTAGACCCCAGGATCGGGTGCACCAGGTCCTGGTGTTTGTGCGATCAGACCCGCTCTTTCGCCGTCATGACGTCCCGCAGGTGAGTGGCGAGGGGGACGCGGCCGGGAACGCGAGACTCGGACCCGTGTCTTCCGAGTGCGCTGTCGAGATTGCGGGTGTTGGCAGCTCTCGGGTCCGGCTTAAAACTCTGTGGGTGGAATCGGAATCCGACCCCGTTTAGCACTTCACTTGAAAAAAATCATATAATAACCATTATATGATTTGCAATAATAAAAAGCTCATCAGCCAGTAACTGGTGGCCCTCCAACTGTAAGTGCTGGACCATTGTTTCTGTCTGTCTGTTTGTCTGCTTTTTTCAGTCGTGACTTACAGTGTTAGGGTTGTATAACAACTACTAGTTGCTTAAAATTATTTACCCTCTTATATAATGGCAACTTTTTACTTTTTCAACTCCTCTTTCAGCCCTAACCATTATGCCACCTGATGAGCTGGATATTATCTCTTATATTCCATACTAACTGAACGCTTTTTACACAGTGTTTTAGAGTATGTGTTACATGAAGGTTGTGAAACAAAGGTTCTAGTGTCACATCAGCATAATAGTCAAAAGGGGAAAATATTACAGTGAGTTTGTGATAGTGACCTGAACACAAACCTTGTAAAAATAAAAAGTCCATCAAAACAGGTCTGGAGGACAAATTACACCAAGCAGGAGGTACATGTGGTGGAGATGAAAGTGCAAACCAGGGGAGCGCAGCTGTTCTGAGCACCTCATGCATTTTCTTTGCCCATTAGGAGGGCAGCAGGTAGTGTTGAGGTTAGGGCTGTAGCCTTGTAATCTCAAAATTCCTAGTCTGAATCTTGCTCTTGCTATAGTTGTCTTGAGTAAAGTATTTACCCTGAACTGATAGAGTAAGAATACCCTGCTGTACACACACACACACTTTCAGAACCGCTTGTCCCATACGGGGTCACAGGGAACCGGAGCCAACCCGTTAACACAGGGCGTAAGGCCAGAGGGGGAGGGGACACACCCAGGACGGGACGCCAGTCCGTCGCAAGGCACCCCAAGCAGGAATCGAACCCCAGACCTACCGGAGAGCAGGACTGAGGTCCAACCCACTGCGCCACCGCACCCCCTCCCTGCTGTATAAATGAATAAATTTGTTCATGTACATTGTAAGTGGACAAATATCATGTGCAAATGTCCTTTATTACTAAAAATTATATAATGCAAAATATTAGAACAACCAAGGTGTAAATTGTTCAGTAGATACTCCAAAGGAGAATGAGCTGGAGTGTGATGGTAAAACGTATTGGTGGAAATCAGCTAAGTTTGATTTAAATGCCCCATCACATGTTTTTGTCCCCACATGCGTGACAATGGGAGAATTCGCTATTGTTAGCCCAGCATTCAGTTGCACATTTTTATTTGTATTATAATTTTATTTTTTTAAAAACTATAGTAAATATTGAAATCCCATTTTGTAATAGAGTGGCACCTCTGACATGCTGAGGAGTATGAAGTTTTTAACATTTTAATATGAAATTTATAAATGGCATTCTTATCAGCAAATATACAGAAATGATTTAAAAGATTTCATATTTTATACAATTTTCCTGTTTATGTTTTTTCTCTTTGCCAAGGGTGCCAGCTTTTCAGGAAATCATGAAAAGCACATGTAAAAAAAACTTATAAATCTAATTTTCAATATTAGGGGGAAAAAAAAAAAACTTTTACCAAATAAGAAATAAGATAATCTAATTTATCACAGTGACAATTTTGATATTCCCAACTTTTCTGTAAGGTTATAGTTTATTTTTCCAGAAACATCTTCACAATGTGTTCACACAGGCTTTACAGTGAGAAACATTACATAATAGTTTATTGACTAAAAGTCTTTTCCACGGTCATTCAATTAGAGCCGAGAACTGTGTCGATTATAGGCAGGATAATAAAAACTAAGAAAGGCCCATGTTCTGCGTGTATGCAGTCGTGTTACATGGTTTCACTGTGATAGACACAGCCTCTGCTCTTAGAGCACTGACTTTTTTATCTGAATATAAAGTACCAATATATACCAATTTACTAATTTATCTACCTCTAACAAATAATCTGGCATCATCATCATCAAGAGAAAAGGGGCAAGAGTACAACTCAGGAATATGTGAGTGGAGATTTTTTTGTTTTTGTTGTGTTGGAGTGGTTCTTGATGTTTACACAGGTGGGTTTCACTAAACAGTGGAGAAAAGGTGGTGTCAGCAGGTTTATGTTTGTGTCTGTGGTTGTGTTCGTAGAGTGTGCCAAATTCAGTGATTGAATTGTTTATAATGAATAATGTTTTAACCCCATACTTGCCTACACTTTTAAATGCAAAAAGTATCATGAATATATACAACTAACAGTATTATGCAAAAAGTGGACATTTTTAATACAGTACGTACATTTGTGCATTTTTAACACTTTGCACACATTTTTAAAATGCATTTGCAGAGTAAATTAAACAAAAATGTTGAGGGCCACTTGCAGTCATGATGACTAAGACTAAGGCTAACACAGAACTGTATTTACTGGCATGGGCACCTCGATGATCTATTACCAATATTCATCATGGCAGCCCTGTCTACGTACTGGAGTGCAATTTACCTGACTAAAAAAAATCCTCACAAGGACCTTGTCCCAGGAGATATTTTTAGTATTTTAGAATATAATACTTTACTAGAGTGGAGTACTGTAACTGCAGTTGTCACCCAAGCACTGCATGCACCACAAACAGATCGGAATTCAATCAGCTCTCTTTTTAATCCCTGTGTGCACTGATTAAACTCCTTCAAAGCTTACAGAACCGTGCTCAGTTTTCTCTGGTGGTAAGATCTTCAATACCATCCAGTACTGAGTTGTATATTAAATCTCAAAAATCATTACTCTCCATTAATAACGATTTAATGCAATCAGTCTAGTGATAATGGGTGGTGTGGTGGTGCAGTGTGCTCGAGTCCAGCTCAGTCTGAGAGTTTGCATGATCTCCCTGTGTCTTTGTGGGTTTCTGCCTGGTGCTCTGGTTTCCTTCAGAAGACATGTAGTTCAGATGAACTGGAGATGCTGTATTGCTCATAGTGTGTGATTTTGTGTGTATGTGTGGGTATCCTGCAATGGGCTAGCATCCCATCCAGGGTGTATCCTCCCACCAAACTTCTGCACCCACTGATTGCAGGATAAGCTGGCGTTAGTATTTTTGGTACTGTTGGGCAAGAATCAGTTCAGCACTGATTAGACTTCCATCTGTACATTTATTAAGGTACACATACATATATATGACAATTGATGTTTTTATTTCAGAAATAGACACATACAGGTAATGAAGAAGGGAATTTGAAAATAATAAATGTTGCTTTTATTGTACATTTATGTGAACATTACATATGCACAGAACACAAATTTGTATTTAACAACTGAAAAAAGACTCCAAACTAATTTTCAAAACTGAAATTGGTTAAGGGAACAAATAGATCTACAGTATTTACTGCATAGAGCAAGAGTTTGTTTCAAAGACAATGTTTAATTCAATTCAATTCAACAGACAATGTAACCTACAAAGCTGGAACATTTCAAAGGCAGTTCAGCGATGTTTTGTACAATATCTACATAATAAATAATGCAGCAGATGTTCGATGTTCTTATAAAACAGTTTGTTATTAGGCAAGCAAGGTTTTTTGTTTATTTTTTTTCTGTGATTATGATTTCTGTATTTATTTTACTAGCAAAACTCAGTACTGCCAAATTTCAGCACTCTGAAGCAATCTTCTAGTTTCTCCTAATCACGAAACCGGCCCTGGTTTGTAATGTTCACCTCCAACATTACCTATGGTTCAGTGAATGTTCACCTCGTGGCCACAATCCATCAACACACATGGCAGAAGGCAACGGTAAACCACTTTGACACACTTCCTTAACAAGAACAGCATGTGAGTGATTGCTATGAGCTGCATTTGGCTTTTGAGCACTTGCCGAACCTGCATAGTCTTTTCAAGGATAACACTACTGAGTGGTCATTTCCATGGTTCATGAGGTTGGGAATCTTTGATCACTCATACTCTGTGAAGATACTTTAGATTTTTGTGTCTGTGCCTTTTCACTGTATTCTTCAGCTGAAGTCACAGGGCTGTGGTGGCCATTGTGGAACAGTGGCCTATGGGAATGGAGAGGAGCATCTCATAGCTTTGGAGACTTGAATTTCTGAAGATGCAGTATTATGCACCATTCTGACAGTGTTGATACAGATACTTATGTGCCATGTGTGATGTTCCATGAGAATCTCCAGGCTGAACATCAGCCTGTCTTCTGTTTGTCTGTCTCTGTCTGGTTTCTTCACCCAGAGAGACCTGTTAAAAAGAGAAGAATCCATAAAAGCACCCTTACTCATTTCTCAGGCATAGGACACACTTCTCTTTGACAGTGACAGAGGGAGGAAAGAAAATCTCTGGAATGTGTGTTTCTAGAGGTTTTTTTTTAGCATATTTGCACGAAACCGGGGAGCCGTGACTCATTACTGGAAACAGAAACAGACGTCCACTGAGCAGGCCGGGAGACAACAGGCAAGGTGAAGAAATAAGATAGCACTTCCTGCACTTCCTGGAATTGAGTGGATGAGCATCCTGGGCGTGTCCAAACTGCATAACAACTCCTGATGGCTTGTCAGAGCCGCTGTAGTTTTCGTACTCAGTTTATTCAGTCTGTACTTCTTGGAAACCATAGCTTATAACCTCTGAGGCCAAGTTGGCCTTCTTAACTGGACAATTTTATTTGGTTTTTGAGAGTCAAGATATGGCTCTTTTTAGGTTACACCCCACAGGCCGGTCAAAGGACCTGGACACTCCCAACAAGAACACTGTCCTCCTGTATCTATGGCCGCTTGGTGGTCCCACTCACAAGGAGTCCAAAATTAAAAGTCACTGAGTTATCAATTCTCAGTAGGTTCTCTCAATGATGCCCCTCTGTCCCTCGGAGCTGCTTAGTTGCTTTCAAAATTCAATGTGTCTTAAACAACATCTCTTTCAGACTTATTTCTGTCCTGATCTCCTGACACCTCCTTAAGCTTTCACTTATTATCAATTAAAAAAATACTCCATATCAATTCTACATGCAACTACTTGTGTAATGTGCACCAGTAGACACAGTGCTGTTGGGGAAACTAATTTGAGAATCATGTCTCTGTGCTGAAACATCTTCTGTTTACTCTGAGACATCACTTAGACATCACTTTGGGAAAAGGTCAGGTATTTGAAAAGATAAAATGATAATTTAAAAGGACCAGGCTTCCTATTTGCTGTGTTATCACTGGCTATTCATCTTATTTCTTTTTATTTTCATTATGACTCAGTATTTTGCCAAGGTGCTCTTCAGCTGAAAGATTTAGCTGGGTCTGTGAATATCAGTTAAGATAGAGTGGTGCAGGATCTCAGAGAAGCAGCTGCTCTTATGACTGCTCTCTCATATAAAGTGAAATCTTTCCATGTTGAAAGCAAATTTGGTCTTTCTCAACAATCTACATTCCGGTAAGAAGTTCGATGCATAGATGTTGTATAATTTCACAAAAAGGTTTGCAAAAAATCTCTTTATGCTACTGTGTTCTGAATATATCATGTAGAACTTTGAAAATGAAATTCTGAAATTAATACAGTCGTGCATATTTATTATATCATCAGTCTCCCCCATTTTTCAAGGAAAGTTTCTATTTTATAACTGTTCAAACTGTTCAAAAGGCACGGACGTGGTTGTAAGGGTCAGAGCTGTCGTGCCACCTAAGCAGTGGGGTTCTTCTTGTACAATATGTAGCACTCTCACTTTTTGGGTTGGGGAAGAATTCCCGATAGCATGTGCAGCTGTTAAGCTGTGATTTTTCTTCTTCTGTAAAATTGAGTACAATATTTGTTACATTGCTGTGGCTACTGGCTCTAGCTCCTGACCTTTGAACCTGAGAGATTCACAATGAAGGGTGCTGTTGGTCATTCTCAGCCAGTGCTGTGTTGATTCTTCAGGGTTGTGCTGGCGTCAGTCTGGGGAGGCTCTTTGAGGGCATAAGGGTGCATGGGTGATTTTTTGGAGGTGTTTGACCGTTGAACAGAAGTCTTTGCTGCACACAAAAAGTGATACAGTTGTCAAAAATCTCCTCTTTGGCTGAATTATGGTAACCGTAAATGTTTAATTTAATGAGCCCATTTACCTAAAATGATAATACTCCTGAATCTGACATTTGATCCTCTCTGCATCCAGTCCATTCAATTTCAATAACTGCTTGTCTTAAGCGAGGTTGTGGTGATCCAGAATCTATCCTGGAAGCATTGGGCACAAGATTGAGGGGTGTACACCTTGGATGCCCAGTCCATCGCAGGGTGTTGTTATAGTCTAACCCATTAATTTCCCATAGCTGACAAATCTGACTGCACCCACCAAAAATGTATAAAATGTGAATTAAACACCTAAAATTCAATGAAACTTGTGATCATTAATTTTATGTTTGAAGATGCCTTTGGTGGAGGACATCTTGAGGCCTTGTGGCAATCAGATGAAAGAAACCATATTTATAACAGATAAAAGTTGTAAATGACTCATGTGAGCACAACACAACGTGATGGTTAATGTGAGCATAACTGTCAAAAACATCTCCAGTTCATAACCGAAAAAAGACTGCTGAAGCGTGAAATCCACTTGGTGTTGTACTTTAAAATAGACTGGAATGGACTTGAAAGAGACTGACATTCACGATAGCTTTTTTGCAGATCTGAGGGGTGCAACAAAAGATTCTTTGACCTCATCTATGACCAGCATCTAGCAGCTCCAGTCCCCTTCCTGCAGGAGAACTACCTGGCCGTGTTGGATACCCTCGGTATTATCAGTCAGTTGGGTTTGCCGGGAACTGGGGAGCGATCGCTTGGTAGGTTCCTCGCTGAAAACTTGAGCTGAGATGCTCGGTGATGAATGCCATTGGATTTTCGCTTACTGCGAATTTCCTTGCCTTTTTGGCACCCATTCCGCAATGCCTGTAGTACTACGGTGAGGCCTGAAAGTATCTGATTTTCCCTACAATGGTCTTCTTCAAATTTGGACCTCTTTGTGGACAGTGCACTCGATGTGTGACAAGGTGCAGCTGCAGTTATCGCGCCTTGGCAGGAGGCGCAGTGATGTCCATCTGAAGACTTACTGCTCAAAATAAGCTCCATGTCTTTGTCCCACAAATGTTGTGCTGCCCGAATGGTAGATGCTGATAATGTCTCTGTATTTATTGATAACATCCCTTAAATGCTTCCTCCCTTCTTAATTTATATAAACTTTTTTGTCCTAAAGTGCAGTTTTTCTACATGAACCTGCAGTAAGTATATCAGCTCCTTGGCAGTTTTATGATTGTTGTGTTTGAAGCTGAAGAGTGTGTTTCGTTTGTGTCTTTGGATGGGCTGCTGTGCTAAACACGAAGCTGCACAGCGCAGATTACACTATCTCAGTGCCCCGTGGACCCCGCTTGCGCTGTAGCACCGCTTTGTAGCAGCATGATTTACTGTGTATGTGTGCGCATGCACGTGTCTCTGTGTGTGTCTGTGAAAGCGAGAGTGCATCTTTTGAGTAGAAGCTGCATCAGTGCTAAATGCTGAATTCTTTGCATAATTACTTCCTGGGACATGTGGTCAGTGGTCGAAGTTCTGCTATGGATTTCTCTCACTGGAGGGGTTGTGTGTTTGCCTGTTTGCAAGCTAAGGGTGCTTTGGTGGGGCAGAGAGGGGCATACAGTGTTCAGCAGGGACAGCTGATGGCATAGTTGTTAGAGCTGTAAACTTGCAGCCAAAGGACCCAGGTTTGATTCCCAGCTCCTGCTGTATTAGCCTTGATCATGGTATTTACCTTGAATTAATAGTGTAAAAATGACTAAGCTGTATAAAATGGGAAAATCAGTGTAAGTTTTTTGGTAGAAAAACACTGGCAACATGAATAAATTGTCATTGACCCTAAAACCAACACTTTCTAAGATTCCTTGGTGCCACTGCTGTCTGTGACATTCAGCAGTGTCACCAAAGTCTTTTCCTTTTAGGATTTGCGTGACAAAAGAACAATTGTTACGGTCTTATTTATTTGAGAGGATTTATATGTATGTATTTTGCTTTCTTTACTGGGACTTACAGTTTGTATTGCTGTATACACACACACACACACACTTACCGAACCGCTTATCCTATACGAGGTCGCAGGGAGCCGGAGCCTAACCCGGCAACTCAGGGTGTAAGGCTGGAGGGGGGAGGGGACACACCCAGGACGGGACGCCAGTCTGTCGCAAGGCACCCCAAGCAGGACTTGAACCCCAGACCCACCGGAGAGCAGGACCCGGTCCAACCTACTGTGCCACTGTGCCCCCTTGCTGTATACATTTATACAACAATTTTTACAGTATCAGTTAACACTGTACTAGGTAGCAGGTAGTGTGGTAGTTAAACAACTGTTTTTATAAACAGAAAACAACCTGTACAGATATATAGTTTCATGTTAGTTTAGCGGTTCTGGTTTTAAACAGATGATCTTTTGCTCTTGAGTCTATCTTCTGCTCAACAGTGTGACAACTTTTCTTTTCGAAATTGTTACCACTCTGTTTATTATTTACCTTTAGCTGAAGCCTTTTTTAACATGATTTGCTCATTTAACTTATTAATTAGTTTTTAGAAAAAACAACTGATAGTGTTAAGCTATTTGCAATTACTTAGCCGTCTATACAGCTGGGTAATTTTACTGAAATCATTTAGGGTAAGTACCTTGCTCAAAAGTATTATAGCTGGACATGGGATTCTTAAGCACAGTTTGTTTGTTAGTTTCCACTGTATGAACCAATGTTCATCACATGAGTAGCTGCATAGAACTTTATCAGAATATCAATGATTCCTGATCACCTTCCTAGTAGTTTTTTTTTTTTTTGAGATATGTAAACATTTAAGAGGGGTGTAGTGGTGCAGTGGGTTGGACTGGATCCTGCTCTCTGGTGGGTCTGGGGTTCAAGTCTCGTCTGGGGTGCCTTGCGACGGACTGGCGTCCCGTCCTGGGTGTGTCCCCTCCCCCTCCAGCCTTTCGCCCTGTGTTGCCAGGTTAGACTCCGGCTCCCTGCGACCCCGTATGGGACAAGCGGTTTCAGATGATGATGTGTGTATAAACATTTATGTTACATTACAGGAGTAGTTGCGTAAAGGTTTTTCCAGGCATGATGTTAAAGTTATAGTACATGAACACTTACACATTGCATGAACTTAAGAGATCTTAGATCTTAGGCTGGAGACTAGAAAATGTAAAGAAAACAAAAAAAAGTTTAGTAAGTCATAAATGCATAAAATATTGTGTATGTATTATTAATCTATTTTATCACTTACTACCATAAATATATACACAAATTTATTAGAAAAAGTTACATTTTGTAACAAGTTTCAGTGCACTAAGGAACTGCAGACTACGTATTCTGTTTGGGTACGCCCAACATACTGTTGCAAGACAGTATATTGTTTTACTTTTTTGTGTGTTAAATACTGTATGGTCAACAGTATTAAGAGTAAAGGTTTGGGGGCGCCTGAAGATATTTGCAGTTTTTCCATTTTCACGGTGGTCCTGTGCCCCTAACCCCTGCAGATGTGGAGGACAGACTACAATATTTGCAATGAGAAAAATCAAAAAAGGAAAAAATTATTTTTCATTGCATATAGTCACAGCGTGAGTGAGATTTAAAAACTTTGTCCAGCCGCCAGTGACGAGTCAGAAGCAGAAACATGTTGGAAAGAGAAAAGTTTGCTGCCGAGGGATGGACAGAGGTTTCTGGAACCCTGCCATTCTGTCGTCTTCAAGGCTACATGTGGTCGCTTGGAGGCTGATGTACTACTCCTCCGATCCCAGATTAAACCACCCCCCCCTGCCCAGTGCAGCAGGCCCTGCCCTCCCCCATCCTGCTTGTATAACGGCCCTGATCGTGGATTAGTGCACGCTGAGCTGACTGGGTTCCCCCACGCGCTCCCACTACAATGGTCAGGTAGGAATTCACTCGTTCTACACTCCCGTTCACTCTCACACTCTGCCATTAACACATCTTAAAAATACTCTTGAATTTTCACTGTCGCTTTATGTGTGTCAGTGTGTGTGTTTATGTGGGAAAGTAAATGTCCAGGGTGCTAGATACACCGTGCTCCATCTGTGTTTCTGGTAGGGCCCTTTTAGCATCTCCCTGTGTTACCAGTGGGGGGTACTCACCAACGGGGTGATCCCACCATACAGTATGCACTGAGCACCAGTGACTAACCAAGGACTTCTGAAGGGTGGGCTGCAGCACCCCTAACAGGCAGGTCATAACCCAAAAACCTGCACTGTTCAGATCCTTCTGCATATGCCTACACTCTGGCGGTTTTATCAATGCAATATATTACATTAATGGTCATAATTAAGATTTCCTTCACACTAACACAGTAAAACAGCACACCAGTCAGCTGCCTGAAAAAGATGCTGTATCCTTTTTTACTGGGCATGGAGACTTCAGATGACAGATTGGTGGGGGATTAGTGTCTTATGCTTTTATTTTTGTGCTGTAATAAATTGTCTTCTGCCGTGGCAAATGCTGTTCTAGTTTTTCAGTATGAATGACGGGAACGATCAGTTGTGCAGCTGAGGTGACCCAGAGAAAGAGGACAGAAATATAAGGGTGTTTGATCAACTATTTTTGGCCTAGTGTATTTCATTAGTGTAGTTTATTCTTATAATAGTAATAATAACAGTAAAATAATGGCAAAAAAGGAATATGCTCCGTAGCACAGTCAAGTAGAATATTGAACATTAAGCTCCATAAACGTGGTTCTCAACAGCTGATAGTCAGTGAAAAGAATGATAGATGTGGCGATGGGCCAGTAAAATAAAATGTTTGTAAAAGACCCTCGTACGTGAAGCAAAACACATTTCACAGACTAGTATGATAAGGCCATCTGTTCCCAGCCCAAGTTTTCTTGGAGAAATGTGTTAAGAAAACATTTCAACTTGAGCTGGTTTAGTTTTCTAGGAAGAAGATTTTTGATTAACATACTTTTTCTTACTCTTACATTTTTTTAATCATCAACTGCAGCAACACTGGGAATGTTGTATGTTATGAATACATCCACGTGTACAATCATAAAAAAGGGAAGATATTTCAATATTTCAAAAGTGTGCTTGTGCCCCATTGTCCCAGAAGTAGTGTCCCAAAAGCTGTCCAGAATTAGCATGAGTTATCATACAAATGAAATATCATTCCATACATCATCCATAGGGTTTTTTTAAGTGACTTCATGTATGGGCCACAACAACAAAGTATTACGACTGAATTATTCAAGCTGTAGGAAATAAAGATGACATGGGTCCTAATAAGTTTGTGTTCTTGCATTAAATATATGTGATTCTGTAAGATCTCACTGTGAAGTGAGACTACAGATGTAGAACAGATTATTGCATTCATATTTACATTTGTGTCGATTTGCCCATTTATACAGCTTGTGGATTTAGCTGTAGCAACTGAAAATACTTTGGTAAGGAATACCACAGCAAGAGGTGGGATTCAAACCTCAGTCCTTCATGTAGGAGGTGATGACTTTAATCATAACACTATACGTTGGCTGTTCATGTTTGTTTTATAAATACTGGTATGATTGCTTTATGTTTACCTTATAAAAGCCACTGTTAAATCCTGTGTGTACAGTTTGGGTCTTATTATAATTTCAATGGTTTTAATAATTTCAATGCTGGTCACCTCAGCAGAATGGTTTCTGTTAATGAAACAGTAGGTGGCATAACATGGAAGGGCACAGATAGTTGCCGTGAGAGTCCTGGAGAGGCCCTGCTTTTCTACGCTTGAGAGTGACATTTTACATTACCTCTGTAAAATACAGCTCTGCAAATAAGTAGTATGGTAATTTGTTCTGAATAACTTGTATAATATGAGATTTAGTTTATTCTACTGTAAATTGTTGTCTATATTGCTGCTCATCAATCTGCAAAATTTCAGAATGGATGGAGTATCCACAGGGTGTTTTGTTTTGCCTATAATGGCTTTTAATAAACAAAAACCCCAGCAACTAAATTACTTTTTATGTTTCAAATATGTAGAAATGTTAGTGGTGGATGAGTGGGACCACAGGGGACATGGACACCATTCGGAAGTATTGCTCTTGTGCTGTATCTTTCACAGGGCACGCACGTGGAAAAGTAATTCAGTTTAAGTTCAGGATCTGGGGCCAACTTTCCACTTTTTTACATTGACCAAGCATTTTTCAATTAGCCTCATGAAAATATTAAGCTATGCAATGTATCCTCAGATGCTCTTACATCTGCGTGTGCACGTGTGTGTTCCCTTTCCCTTCTCTGCACTCAGCACTAACACATGAAAGGCAGGTGGTGGTGCTAGATAATGATTAGGGACTTGGGTTCATTGGGTTTGTCTCTTACAGGGCCTTTCTATGCTAGTTTGAACTGTAGCATTTCCCAACAAGTTTATTTTTTTGTCATAATACAACAGTGCAACAGTTAAAGCCTCATAAAAAGGCTACCAAAAAGTATAGGGAAAAGCATTGCGCAAGAAGCAGCAGGCAGTGTAGTCTTTAGGGTTACCACGTTTGGACTCAAAGGACAAGAGTTTGAATCTGCACTCTTTCTGTAGTACCCTTGACAAAGGTACTTGCAGTATGTTGCATGACACAGGATGCAAAGGACATGCGCGTTCATGGCGAGCCCTTTCTGATTATTAATTATGGACCAGAAGACTATGGGTACCCAGCAGGAACAATACAAAGCAAAGTCCTAAAACAAGACACAACATCAAGGGTCATGTTGCAAAAATAACAATATGGCCCTCTTCAGCAATGGAAATATATGTTTTACTGTCCCGTCTATGACTTTGTAATGCTAGTAGTTTGTTTATAGTATGTTATTGTATTATTATTATTTCTTTTACTTTGAAAAAACAATAAATCTCAATACTATGGGATGGCTGGTGGCGTCATGGTTGAAGCAGCTGCCTTTGGCTCCAAAGGTTGTGGTTTGATCCCCCTCTCCGGCTGTAGTGCCCTTGAGCGAGGTGCTTACCCTGCAATTGCTCTGGTACCTTTGCCCAGCTCTGTGCCAGAGTAACTAGTTGTGGCCCTGTGATGGACTGGCGTCCTGTCAAGGGTATGCCACCCTACTCCCTCAGCCTTGCGCTCAATGTCTCCGGGATAGACTCCAGCTCACCGCAGTCCTGCTTGGGACAAGCAATTATTGAAATTGGTTGGTTGGTTAAATCTCAATACTCAGCCTGAGCATGTCTTGCATCAATAAACAAGAAAAATGATCTTGAATCTAGGGGACAGCTGGTACCATACAGATTAGAGCTACTGCTTTTGGATCTAAAGGTTGCCGATTTGATCCCCACTTCTGGCTGTAGTACTCTTGAGCAAGGTACTAGCCCTAAATTGCTCCTGTAAAATTACCCAGCTAAATAAATGGGTAAATAACTGTAAGCTTGTGATAACTGTAACCTTAACATTGTAAGTTGCTTTGGAGAAAAGTGTCAGCTAAATGAATAAATGTAAATGAATTTCATGACACTTCAGCTAATTTAGAAAGACAGGTTTCTAGCACTTCACTTCCTCAGTGTGTCTTTGCTGCACCCCTCCCTAGCTATGATTCTGTTTGTGGGCTCATATTAAGGGGTTTCGCCACTCAACCCTTTCTGGTCATATATTGTTTAACTAGTTGAACTCGAGTGAAAGCCAGAAGTCCTTTAGGTGGTCACTGAAATGTTTTAAGGGGAGCTGGAACCTGCGGCTCTTTTCCCACTAATGATATTGCAGCTCACTCCAAGCCTCATTGCACATGAGATTCCATGACTGGTTGGCAGCTGCAGTGCTTCTGGAGAGATGTTCACTGTTACGGCCAAACTCCTTGCTTCTGCTGTGGTTAATATATGATTATGGACCACTGTGTAGTTTTAACCACCATTCTGGGGGACTGTTTGTGGTTGTCTGGATGTGCTGCCATCCTGACATCTTCCCCAGGCTTTAGGACAGCTCGAGGATAGCCTGTCCTCTTAATAGAACTTCTTGGTGTCTTCGGTCTTGTTTTGCAGGTGCTTGACTTTGATCTCCTCAAAGTGCTGCTATTGTGAGATGCTGAGATAGTGGTAGCCTTCTGACTTAGGTGAAGTTGTCTGTCTGGTGCTTTACTCTAAAGTTTCTTGACTGTTTGCACCGCCTGCTCTGCTTCACCATTTGAGCATGGTGAATGTTGTCAAGCAGTTTTGTGCATTATGCCACACCTCTTACAGAATACTTTAAACTCATATGATCTATACTGTGGGCCACTATCCACCCTAAGGGTGGTACCATGCCTGCTAAACTGATCTTTCAGAGCCTCTATAGCAGTGTGGCTTAAATTCAAACAGGTCTGAGGCTACCTCTTCAAATAGTTTCTCTAGTATCTCCTTACTTCTTCTGTTTGAACCAATGTCTGATGATCCTCTTATTTCCCCAAGGTCTTAGGTTAGCAAACTTATCAAGCACTTTGGAAAGAACCTATTTCTCAATTTCAGTCCATTGTAAAATATTATGGTTTTCACTGCCTTGCTCACTGATATGTATGCCTAGCCCCCTGCTTCTTGCTGTAGCCATGTCAATTCCTCAACCTTATCCTGTGATCATTACTATAGTAATTTGGTCACAGGCTGCCACAGTTATGGCATCAGTTAAACTATCATTTGCACCAACAGTCTGTAAGTACGAGTCATAGATCCTTCAAACTGGTTAAAACTGTCATTCGTTCCTTCGTTCCTTCTTCTGTTTGAATCAATGTCTGATGATCCTCTTATTTTCCCAAGATATTAAGTTAGCAAACTTATCCAGCCCTTTGGAAAGAACCTCCTTCTCATTTTCACTCCATTCTAAAATATTGTGTTTTTTTCTGCCTTGCTTACCAATATATATGCCTAGCCACCTGCTTGTTCCTTAGATGATAACTCAGAGGACCATCAAAGACATGTACAATGTGATTTTTGAATATCTGAAACTGTTGATACACATTTGCAGCATCCCAGTCTACTTTGGGGTACTTGAGTTGTAAAGTATTCATAACAATGTATATTCTGTGTAAACCAAAAAAACGCTGGCACCATGTCATATATTTTGTGTCACAGACGCAGGTACAGTTATTTACTGGTGAGTTATTTCTGATTATTTATTGTAGACTGTCAGACTTTCCAGGTTACCCATAAATTACCCAGCATCCTTAAATAATTGTAAGTAGCTTAACGCTGTAAGTCGGCTAAACGAATAAATTTAAATAGATTATGCTATGCTCCTTTTTTTTCTTGCCTGAGTTCTTATTGGTTAAACTGATGTCCATGTAGCATGACAGGTGGAAATGAGTTGTTAATTGGATAGGGACTGTAGGAGCTGCAGGCCAGATTCTGCCCGCTCCTGTTCTCACTTGAGGATTGACACAACATGAGCTCTGGTGTGTGTTTCCTTACTCTTCTGGCTTAACCGTCTGCCTCTCTGTGACCCTCGATGCCTTAAGGTGATGTACATTGAGCCAGTCTCTCCACACTGTAATCCCTCCAGGCTCTTGTCATCCCACAAATTGCTCCACAAATTGTTCCACTGGGTGATCAATAGCAGCCTACATGTCATTGCACCATTGTGAACATAAGGATCTACTATGTCAAGACCATGTGTCTTGGGTCATGATGGCAAGTGTGGCTACTGGGGACACCTGCAGTGCTGGGCTTTTAGTCACCTCCCCCTGTTATGAAAAGGGAGCCCAGTGTTCTTGTGGAGAAACCTGATGTCACACTTGCATCTGTGGTCTCGTTCTTTTGGTCATTACCCAAAGCTCATGTCCAGAGGTAAGGATGGTCCGTAGCTTGAGTAATAAACCAAGAGCCTTGTCCAAAGCCTCAGCTCCCATTTCACCACCACAGATTGGTAGGGTGTCTGCAGAAATATAAATTTCTGTCCCTTGACAATATCTTGCAATCATTATATTCAGTCTGTGTTTTTGCAGTATTTTTACCATGTATATTTTGGTGGACTAAGTATAAGGCCTCATCACAGGAGCGCTTACTGCATCATCAAAACTGTGTTTTGAAAGTTTAAAATAGAGCTCATCACCATCAAAAATTAACTAAATTACTTTTTTGCTGAACTGCTTGTTTGATATAATTCCATCCATTCAAACTGAGACATTATATGTCTTAGAATCAGAATATTACTGGCTTCAAGGATTTGTCTCTGTTATGTTCCTTTATTTCATTAAAATAATGAAAGTGTTGTAAGCTGTTTCCAAAAAAGAAATTATTTTGTGATGAAATTTTATATAGCTATATTTATTATCAAATGTAAAATATTACACTATGTGCAAATATGTAATATGGGGTAACAACATTTGGCCTTCTGCTTATGTGTTACCATACATAAGGTAAACTCAGAGAGAAAATACTTATCATACAGTATCTAATATGGCATCCAGATATCACACACACACACACACACACACATTTTCAGAACCGCTTGTCCCATACGGGGTCACGGGGAACCGGAGCCTACCCGGTAACACAGGGCGTAAGGCCGGATATCCTTTAAGATATTGTATTTGTGCTTAAGTAATCTTTTTGCTACTCTGTTCCCATGAGAGCTGCTGTTGTTTGGATCACTATGACATGTAAGCTGGTAAGGTTGCATGGCGGCATAGTGGGTAGCACTGCTGTCTCACAGCGTCTGGGTGGAATGAGAAAATGTGGGTTTGATCCCTGCTCAGTTTGCAGATTCATCCCATATCGAGGTGAGTTTCCTCCTACAGTCCAAAGAAATGCTGCTCAGGTGGAATGGTGACTCTAAAAGTGTGTGTGAGTGACAAGGAGAAAGCATGTTTCACTGATGTATGGATAAGTGACTCATTGTACATAGTAGTGTACATAGCATTATGAGTCACCTTGGGTGAGTAAGGTGTTGGAACACTGCATAGTGTTGATTGGAAGCTGCTTTGGAGAAAAGTGTCTGCTAACTGAATAAATGTAAAGCTAGTGGTGCCACTTTTCAGACAAGAGAAAAGCGGTATTGGTAGAACACTGAAACCAACATAAAGAGCAGACACAGGTGGAAGATGTCATGAGTCCTCCTGTGGTTAGGCTTTGCACTGAATTCTTCAGGGAAGAGGTAAAGTCCAACAAAATACGCACAGGGGGGAGAAAATTAAATTTTTTCTAAAATTTGTAGATGTGTCAGAAATAAAGCTTTTCACTGAAACATTGTGAGACATCCTGCACACTCCTTTCTTGATGATGTTATGATATGTAAGCTAATTATTGTTTAATATTTGATAAAAATGTATTTTAGTGTTGTGGTCTATACTAAAAGTTCCTTCTGTAAATATGTGGATGATTGACATGTTTTAACATCTCCCACTTGAAAATTTGACATTTGATGAGCATGACAATTGTAAGGAATTCTGGAATGTCCGGACACCCTTCTGGAAGTTATTAGAAAGTGCTGCATGATCAGACTTTGTTCTATGTACAGTATGTGGAAATATTTGCAACTTCTCAGTGTAATGTTTCTACCTGTATGCTGTTGTGACCCTGTGCTGTTCATAAAAAACAAAAAACTTTGTAGCTGTTTAAACGTATAAATTATTGAATGGTTCATGTACACTGATAAGTGTCATCACTCTATCACTGTCAAGGCTGTGACAGTGATGGAAATGGTCAAAGAATCAAGCTCTACTTTCTGTCTGCTCAGGTTCACAGTAATGGATAAAGACAGATAAACTGATTTCATCAAAATGTTCCATTAGAGCAACCATTTTCTCCTAGAGTTTCCTGAAGTCCTAATAAGCTTTTTATAAAATGAAATCAAGAATGGAACGCTCATGTATTACCAATGTTAAACCTCAACTTTATAACAGCAATTCTTCTTTCACAATTTGTGTCATGCGAGACTCCTGGCATGTTGTGAGGTGTAAACTTTAATTCCACTTTCAAAATATGCCAAAATGTACCTTAAAATTTTCTGAAAACCATAAAGAATCTTCAATAAATTAGGCTGAAACAAGCCTGATTGAAATGTGGCACTGTTCTGTGATCATGTGGTTCCAAACCAACACCACTACAAAGGAGTTTTTAGCTAAATTTAGCTAAATATTTCCTAAAGTCTAGTCTTTGACTATTTGGTTGCACCTTAGCATTGCTGGGATAGAAGTTTCACTGCATTACATCTCTGTTCTCCAATCAGGTGGTTCCACCCCAACATTACTGGGATGGAGGCTGAGCAACTCCTACTGACCCGGGGTGTCCATGGCAGTTTCCTGGCAAGGCCAAGCAAGAGCAACCCAGGAGATTTCACGCTGTCGGTCAAGTATGGAGCTTTTAACTTTTTTTGGGGGTGGGTATGAATGAGCTTGGGGTGACATAAGTGCTGCCTGATGTCAGGTTCAATGCAAGTTCAACAGTTTCAGCTCAGCTTTAGGCTAGTGTAACTGAGCAAGCTGACCCAAAGTATATTCAACCCGTGCTGTTTTGAATTACACTCCAGGTATATTTTGACAACCAAAGGAAGCATCTTGCACATGTCTCTTCTGTGAGATGTGAGGGCTTCTTGTCCAGTGTCCAGTTTTTGTAGATGTTTCCATTCTTGTATAAGGAAAATAAGAGCCATAATTCTTATGATCAGGAATCAAGTAATGACATGACCTCGGATGACATTGACATGACCACAGGTGATTTCACTAGATTGATATTTGCCATTATAGAGTGATTAAGACAGAATTGACCGAGCAGTTGGACTAGAAAGAGCCACCTTCTGAGATCTCTCGGCATGTATTTTGAGTCCTGCTAGACACAAGTTCTGTAAAGCTGCTCTGTGTGAGCCAAGAGACAACAAGAGGTGGATTAGTGACTAATCCAGCAGGATGTTAGTAACTGCAAAAGTAGAATGCAGTCACAGCTGCTCGTATGACCTCTGGGAAGGATACAAATATCTATTTGTAAATTTTAACAAAAATTAATTAAACTCAATTAAAAAATCAATCAAATTTATTTTTATAGAGTGCTCTTCTCTCATAGTGACACAAAGCATTAAACAAAGGATAAGGAAACATAATACAAATAAAAAGTTGGTTCAACATTAAATTACTACAAGAGCTATATTTGTTATAAAAGCTATAAGTAAGCCAACTGGATATTAAAATAAAAAAAAAACTCCCAACTGAAGGCAAAGGAGGAAAATAACCTTTACGGATTCAACTGCTAGTGGCTACCCACCCTTCCTGGGCATTCTTGATAGAAAAAAGAATTTTAGGCAGAATTATTCAGCCATTTATAACATTACAACAGTCAATGAAAGCTAATAAGCTGATAACCTGATGTCCAGGTTCACATGTGCTGATCTCCTCCATCATGTCACACAGTCATCAGCTTATGTCAACATAGAGTGCAGGTATCACAGCTGGTCTCCTCAGGTCTCGTCAGATGGGAAACAATGCTGAACACAAGAGAAAGGTTTCATAACTGATGACATAACGAGGGTAGAGAATTTGATACCAAAAGACAAAATATAGCAATGCAGCAAACAGGAATTATAATTATGATGGATATGCCAATGTGAACAGATGAGTCTTCAGCCTGGATTTAAAGGCTGAGACAGACGGGGTGTTCCTGACAACTTTTGGCATCATCTCTACGTCCAATTCTTCCAGGAAAGCTCCGGTTTACTGTTGCGCTGCTCAGGACAAGCAGTTATTGAAACTGGATAGATATGGAAATACAATTTTAAGTCATAAATGTTATTTTTTTTATGTAATTAATTATAACACGTATGTTATGCTCAAAACACAAACATACCTTAACAACTAAAAAGAAACTAAAAACTAAACATATTTTCAAGATTGATAATATACTATTTACTGCTTCATAGGAAGTTTTTCCTACAAAGTTGCCAATATGTCAAACCAAGGGTGGTAATGTATCAAAAGATGTTTACATAGAACATCAGGTGGCAGACCTTCTTCAGTTTTCTAATTTAACTGTTTATTCACATACACATATATTTTCTGAAACCGCTTGTCCCATGTGGGGTCACGGGGAGCCAGAGCCTAACTCAGCAACACAAGGCATAAGGCTGGAGGGGGAGGGGACGCACCCAGGACAGGACACCAGCTCGTCTCAGGGCACCCCAAGCAGGACTTAAACCCCAGACCCACCAGAGAGCAGGACCCAGTCAAACCCACTGCGCCACCGCATCCCCTGGGCTGTTAAATTAAATTGCCCCCCCAGCATTACTATTTAAACTGTAGTTTCAGTAGTAGAATTTGGCTTCCTCCAATGTCGATGGCCCTAGGTGATTGCCTAGGTTCATTTAATTATAAAACCAGCCATGATGAAAAGCAAGGAAAGATTATGAGGTACTCTTAGGTTAGAGTATGTTATTGCTTCATGGTCGAAGGACACCATACCTCTTTCTTTGCTCGAGTATTGGCATCTGAAGACATTAGTTAAAAAACTTAAATATGCAAAATTAATTTCAGTTAAATTAAATCTGAGCTGAAACATGAAGGGCAGAAATGAAGTTAGAAAATGCCACATATAAAGATCAGCTGTTTCTGTTTCAGCTTTTGAGCAGTGTGTATGTTGCTGTGTAAGTCATTAATCATTTGAATAATAAATTTTTACAAAATGCTACATTGGAAATGTAGATAGTTTTATTTATCTGTTTCAGGTAATTACGCTCTGTGCTGCCGGGTAGGCTCCAGTTCCCCACGACCCCGTGTGGGACAAGCGGTTCAGAGAATGTATGTGTGTGTGTGTGTGTGTGTTTCAGTTAAAAAGTCAAATGGTCTCAAGATCTAAGCCAGCAGATTTTATGACTTGTTCTTTTTTGCTGACTTCTGTAAGTAACTTTGTTCATATACAGGGATTTAGTTCAGTGGAAATCAATGGAGACACATAGGTCAATAAAAATAATCTAGTATATGAGAGTAGGGTATGAAGAGACCTGTTGTGTCTGCCATGAGCAATAATTGTAGTAACCACCAGAGGTCCGGTTCCAAGTCACCTGGCCGAACGTGGCACAGCTGTTCCAAATAATAAAATTGTAGCACAAACTATGAAGGAAAGGAGGTTCATAAAGTTGTGAATCCTTTACCAGCTATCTTCTGTTTTTGCCTGTGATAACCTAACAGTCCTTGTTCCCTGTTTACTTACAATTTTCCAAAATCCAATTTACAGTTTGTTTCTGCTCCAATCCTGAAATCCTATTCTGTTTGCGCCAGTCTTCTGTGCTCCTCTCCCGGTCTTGTGTCCCAGCCCTGAGCCCTAAGTCAGGCTTCTGCATACTAATTCTGTTCCACTTAGGGTCCTTGTGGAAACACCCTGTGTGTCTCTCTGCTCTGTGTTTCTTGTACCACATCTACACTTCATTTCATAATTGGCATGGTGCACTTGCCTTCCCACTCTGCACTTGAGATTATCATGCCTTACGTCCATATCTGGACATTTTAATAACAGGCGTAAGTGTCTGTTTTACCTCTGGACATGACAAGCGCTTAGACTTGTATGGTCAGGAAAGGAATAGCTTGATAGCTGTGATCCCATCTTTGTAGATGAACTATGTATTTGCATACTAAAATTTTAGGCAATTGATTGTTGACTGCTTGACTCAAATATGTAAAAACCCAGGCTCTGTTCACCCACCTAGATCTTTGAAGATTTAAAACTACAGTGCTATCTTTTAGGCCAAATATTATGGATCAAATTATGAACACACTCAAAATTCATTGACTGATTCAAGATTCATAAAATTTCACTGTACACTGTCAATACACTGGATCCTCACATTATTAATGTTCAAGTTACAAATTTTCAGATAACTTTCCAGCATATTTATTTGTTTTTAGTTACATCTTAAGCATCCTTAAAAAATGTCTCTTTTGCAAGGAAAAATCTACTTTCCTGTTTGCAACCAGCTGGCAGTAAAGAGCATCCATCCATCCATTTTCTAGGCAGCTTAGTCCTTCTAGGTGGCAATAGGGAGAGCAGAGAAGCCCAGACATCCCTCTCCCTCGTGACTTCCTCCAGTTCAACCTTGGGATCCCCAGCCGCTCCAAGGCCAACTGGGAGATATAATCTCCCAGTTGGCCGTGCCTGGAGGTATACAAGGCAGTAAAGAGCACCGAGACAGAGTGTTTACAGCTCATGACTGGTTTTAAAGACTTTACATGATCAGTAACAAACGTTCTGTCTCAAACATTAAATGTCAGTGGGATGCATCGTTCAACAATCAGCATTGAATGGGAGTTTGTGGAGAAGAAGTATTTTTATTTTCATTTATGTTAAATTAGTTCCGTCCATTAGGAAGTACAGCTTCTTTGTTCAATACTCTACTTTGGTCTACCAGGACTTATTACCACTGGCAGTTGTGCACAGGATACTATCAGATGCATACATTTTTCTGGTGTAAAGAGAGCTCTGTAACTGGTGCAATGAAAGTGCTGGGTTTGCAAAGGCTGGATGAACCCAATGGAAATAAGCACTTTAGTGTATGTGTGAGAATGGCCTTTTAGAGAAGGGGCTGAGAGGCCAATTACAGAGTCATTACGAAAGGAAAATGCTCCCTGTGTTTCTTCAAGGCTTGATGTTCTCCACAAATAGGCACTTAGGGACTCCCTCTCTTGCATTATCTCCCTCTTCCACTCACTTCACCGTCTTCCTGCCTTATCTCTGCTGTCTCTGACTTCGAGGCATGGGAGAGTGTTTGCAAGGTTGTTGCATCACCACTGAGTGTAAGAGAGAGCCTTGTTACAGCAGGACAGGTGCTGAGGACTGAGCAAGTGGGTCTTTATTTCCCTACTGTGAAAACCATGCGTTGTTGTGAAGAGTCAGCTTTGTCTGAGACACTGGCCTTTACCATATCCCATGCCTGAATAAACACACTGGACAGCACTTTATGGTATGTTGCTCTCCTCCCTTATGTAACCCACTGGTCAATTTAATAGAGTCCCACCACAGCCTGGACATGTATTGATTCCAACTATTCATGTACAGTAATGAAATGAGATGGACTGTGGGCCTGTTTTATACAAATGGAAACATCTGGTTTCTGCTTTATATAATACAACAATAGATTTAAATGTATAATAAAATCAGCATTACAAAGAAAATTACCCATAATAAGGCATACACAAACAACAAAATAATATAAAGAGAAAATAATAGACAAATGATGAGAGAAAGGAAAATAGAATAGAAATGTGTTTGAGGGCAATTCTATAATGTAGGTCTAGAGTCTGAAAATTAAGATGCTCAGAGAATGAGATTCCCTGATATTCTTGGAATGGGAATTGCAACAGGAAAAAGCATGATTACTCATGTCCGTGTTCTTTGTGTCATGAGTAGGCAAGCTTGAGGGACATGTAAGAGACCGGAGTCAAATGAACAAAGACTATGAGGTGGGGAATAGACTGGTAGAAAGTCAAAGAAGTACAAAGGTGCCAAACCATGTAAAGCTTTATACTTTAGATAAGCATGAGGATATTGATGTCAACTTTAAACCGTACAAGAAGCCATTAACACCAAGGGTGATGGGTTTACATTTATTGATTTAGCAGACATTTTTTTTTCAAAGCAACTTCCAATGAATTCTATGTAATGTTATCAGCCCACACACCTTATTCACCAAGGTGACTTACACTGCTAGATACACTACTTACACTGGGTCACTCATCCATACATCAGTGGAACACACTCTCTCTGGCACTCACACACTATGGGTGAACCTGAACAGTATGTCTTTCGTCTGTGGAAGGAAACCAGAGCACCCAGATGAAACCCACACAAACATGAGGAAAATATGCAAACTCCACACAGACTGAACATGTATCACACCTTCGTCCTCTCACATCACCCAGGTACTGTGAGACAGAAGCGCTACTTGCTGTGCCACCGTGCTGCCTGGTTTTGCGATGTTGTCTTAGTTATTGCTTGCACAGTATGGTTGTATTGTATATTGTTCTTGTCCTGTGTTTTCCTTACTGGCACCAAACCACATCCAATCCTTTTGTTTTTATATACTGACAATGTATTCAGTTGGGGGGTGCGGTGGCGCAGTGGGTTGAACCACAGTCCTGCTCTCTGGTGGGTCTGGGGTTCGAGTCCCGCTTGGGGTGCCTTGTGACGGACTGGCGTCCCGTCCTGGGTGTGTCCCCTCCCTCTCCGGCCTTACGCCCTGTGTTGCCGGGTAGGCTCTGGTTCCCCGTGACCCCGTATAGGATAAGCGGTTCTGGATGTGTATTCAGTTGACCAGGGGGCATGGTGGTGCAGTGGGTTGGACCGGGTCCTGCTCTCCAGTGGGTCTGGGGTTTGAGTCCCGCTTAGGGTGCCTTGCGATGGACTGGCGTCCCATCCTGGGTGTGTCCCCTCCCCCTCCGGCCTTATGCCCTGTGTTGCTGGGCAGTCTCCAGTTCCCTGCGACCCTGTATGGGACAAGCGGTTTAGAAAATGTGTGTGTGTGTATTCAGTTGGCTGAATTTTAGTATGATATACCAAGGAGATATTCAAAGTGGCGTAATAAAATGTCAGAAAGTGTTGAAAACAGCACTGACTTCCAGGCAAAATAGGAAGGAAAAGGAACCAGAATCTGCAGCAATCAATAGGTCATTATTAACTTGCAGTAGGGCAGTTTTCTGAAGACAGGGATGGGCATTACACAGAATTTTTTATGCCTTGATTAAGGATGTCATCATACCATCATGTGAAAAAGTACACCCCATGGAAAAGCTTGCTGTTTTTATTTGGACATGCAGACATTTGATCTCCATTTAGATAGCTTCTGTAGGTGAAAGTGATATACTTGATCAAAAACACAATCATTTTGAAATGTCAATCATATATTCAACAAAAAAAATAACTGATAACATTCCTATGTGGCAGGCACAGTGGCGCAGTGGGTTTGGCTGGGGCCTGCTCTGTGGTAGGTCTGAGGTGTGAGTCCTGCTTAGGATGCATGCAGCAGGCTGGCGTCCTATCCAGGGGGTGTCCCCTCCCGCTTCGGCCTTGTGTCCTGTATTGCTGGGTTAGGCTCCGGCTCGCCACCACCCCACTGGGGACAAGCATTGTGTGGGTGTATATTTCTATGTAGGAAAAAATAAGTACACCCCAGGTCCCAGAAGCTGGTATTGTCCCCTTTACCAGAAATAACTTGTAGCTGTTTTTTACAACTGTCTACCAGCCTTTAAAATCAAGAAAGTTTTTTTTTTTAACCACTCCTCCATGCAGAATTCCTTTAATTGTGAGGTGTTGAGGGTTTTCTTGCATTTACATTTATTCATTTAGCAAACGCTTTTGTCCAAAGCAATGTACATCTCAGCAAAAGTACAATTTCTCCATTACATTAAGAGAAAGAGACATTTCAAATAATTTGTAGATCTCTTTAAATCCCTTACCAGATTCAAAGGCAGGAATCTGGGAGCATATTTAAAAGGAAAAGGATGTCATGCCCCCTTCAGGTAAGGGGAGAAAATTTGCCCCAAGTGGAGAAGTTTAAGTATCTTGGGGTCTTTTTCATGAGTGAGAGGAGAAGGGAGCGTGAGATCGGCTGCAGACTGGGAGCAGCGACAGCAATAATGCGGTCGCTGTACCGGACTGTAGTTGTGAAGGGGGAGCTGAGCAATATGGCAAAGCTCTCTATTTGCCGGTCGGTCTACGCCCCTACCCTCACCTATGGTCATGAACTCTGGGTAAATGACCAAAAGAATAAGATCACGGGTACAAGCAGCTGAAATGAGTTTTCTCTGCAAGGGACTCACTCTTCGTGACAGGATGAGGAGTTCGGCCATCCAGGAGGAACTCAGAGTAAAGCCACTAATCCTCTGCATTGAGAGGAACCAGTTGAGGTGGTTTGGGCATCTGGTAGGGATCCCCCCTGTGTGCCTCCCTTTGGAGGTATACCAGGCACAACCAATTGGGAAGAGGCCCCGAGGTTGTCCCAAGACCCGATTGAGAGATTGCATCTCCCAGTTGGCCTGGGAGTGGCTGGTTATTCTTCGGATTGAGCCGGAAGAAGTTTCAAGGGACAGGGACGTTTGGGTTTCTCTGCTCTCCCTTTTGTCACTGTGACCCTAGTAGGACAAGCGGTCAAGAAAATGAATAGATGGAAGGATTGTTCAGGTATATCACCTTTACATATAGGCAGTGAATAAATGAAGAAAAAATGTCTGCGTGTCCAAATTTGTTGAAAAAGGCAAAATTTTCCACGGGGTGTACTCATTTTTTCACATGACTGTATATGCTTCATAAAAGTGCTTTTTTTTCCCCAAATTCAAAATTTCTTTTTTATTTTACCTGGGGTCCAAAAATCTCAGTGTCATGCAGTCATATTTTTCAACTGAATGATCTTCAGACTAGATCATTTCAGATTTTGGCTTTTACACCCCTCCAGGTTGTCGAGCATTCAACCAGCTAGACTTGACTTGGTCTAATTAGCCCACATTAGCATGAAAACTACTTCTAGGTGAACAAGAAGGATTACACAAGCAAAAGGGATGAGAAGCGAGAAGGCTGCAGGAAAGCATCTCAGAGATTAAAACCTATTTGTGTCTCTCTTTCAAGCATTGGTGCAAGGGGTGCGGTGGTGCAGCAGGTTTGGTCTGTACCTGTTGTGTGGTGGGTCTGGGTTTCGAGTCCTGCTTGGGGTGCCTTGTGGGGGACTGGTGTCCCATCCTAGGTGTGTCCCCTCCCCCTCCAGCCTTACACCCAGTGTTGCTGGGTTAGGCCCCAATTTGCTGCGACCCCCACTTGGGACAAGCAGTTAGGGGCAGTGATTTCTACCACTGGGTCTTTCAGAACTACATTAAAAAACAAGAAAACAACATACTGTATGCTCTGCTTGTTGGGATTATTACACTTTACATCTGTATCTGGATGTTACTGCAAAACACTCAATGTTCATATCATGTCTGGATATCACAAAACTAGTAATCTGCAGTAAAGGGGACATAATCTACTGGCACTACTGAGGGATCTTGTGTGCAGCTGCCTGGTTAAAGCAAGAAGGTGGAAGTCTAAGGGAGGAACAGAATTTGCAAATGGTAGTTCTGGGTCCCCCTAACTGTCTTTCTCTTTGATGTGAGATGTGATCCAGCAGAATAGCTTGATGGAGAAGCCCCCCGTGCCATGTTCTGAACACATAGAAACCTCAGGGCTGCATCTACACATTGAGATAATTGAACTTCGATACTTTCAATTTAATGCTTTTATTCCTCAGTTTTTTTAATAGAGAGGTC
The DNA here is from genome assembly GCF_900964775.1 of Scleropages formosus. Classification (NCBI taxonomy): domain Eukaryota; kingdom Metazoa; phylum Chordata; class Actinopteri; order Osteoglossiformes; family Osteoglossidae; genus Scleropages; species Scleropages formosus. The sequence goes on along the minus strand of NC_041830.1, from coordinate 3,396,303 downwards.
AGATGTTGAAAACTTTGTTGCTGAGATGTTTGGTCAAGTATGATTTGAAAGAAAACACATCTATATTTATAATCTGACAGTGAGAACACATCAGATCCCGTAGTTCTAAATAAACGATCCTGTACTTTGGTCCTACCTTCCCTGCGTCCTCTGTTCATCATGAAACCTAAACTGAATATGCTGTGCTATTTGTCATGAGATTCACAGAAGTACTGTTAATAGTTTTTAATTAGTATGTCAATTAAAAAAAAAATTACAGAAGGTATGTAGTCATACCATAAGTGTTAACTGGTGTTAAACTGAAGGATAGGTAAAAGCACTGATCTTATTCTGTTACTCAGTGACACAGCTAAAAGTTAGCCTATATTAAATTGCCTCCTGTACTTAAGAATCTTTTCTCATAAATGACTTTAATTACCTCTAATATCTAGATCTCAGTAGAAAGGTGCATCAGTTTCTAAGCTGAAGGCTCATTCTATTTTCAATTCAATTGAGTTCAATTTATTTTTATAGAGCACTCTTCTCGCGCAGTGACACAGAGCACTTTAACCCAGGCATAAGGCAAGAAAAACAAATACACCAGATAAGAAACAAAGAAGACAGTTGACTACTGACTATCGTAATATAGTATTTTTATAGAGCTATAAGTATGCCTATTTGGCCACAGAGGAAAGGAACAAAAACTCTCAATTGAAAGTTGAGGGAGAAAAAACCTCTGGGGGTCCAAGGGCCAGTAGTTGCCCACCCCTCCTGGGCATTCTAGATTAAGTAACAATTCTAAGCCAGTTAACAAGTAATAATGATATTGTGCTGTATGGTATCTTGAATCCCTAGCTCAGCATGGTATGTCTCGTTCATCATGGCAGTTAGTCATCATCTTCAGTGAGCATGGGATTCGTCTGTCACCAATGGCCAGCCTCCCTAAGTCTTATGTAGTGAGACAATGCTCAACAAGAAGAAAGAACAGAGTTAGTAATTTGTGACTTAAACAAGTCAATTTAATATGCATTGGTGTAAAGGTGGTAATAACAAACACAGGCAAGCGGAATTACATTTTGAGGTGGAATTCCAGAGTGAACATGTAAGTCTTTAGTTTCGATTTGAAGACAGAAACAGACGGGGGATTTCTGACAGTAACATTTTAAAGTATTTAAAGTATTTAAAGAAGAAATGGCGCAGAAAAAGTAATTTTATCCAGCTGTAATTTTTGAATTTGTCACGCCCCCCTCGGTGCAACGACGAGCACCTGCGGCGAATCAGGGGACGGACACAAAAAGGGAGGTGCAGAACATGCAGAAAATACATACCTAGACAAAGTAGCAGGTCAGTTTCCCATGATGTTCTCTAGACTGGCATCACAAGTTTCATGTAGGTTATGCCGTAGTTTTGATTAATTTGTTGGTTGTATTATATGACAGTTGAGAAGCTTGAATAGACTTCAAATATTCTTTATCCAGCTGCAATTTGGCTACAACTGAGGAAAAACTGCAGATAGTCAACAGTGACCAGTCCTGTATCTTACATATTTTTTTTGTGTAGTCTGGTGCAAATGATGCAAAACTCTTCCTACTCCTTCTTTATTTATTTTGTAGTTTTACTTAAAGGTTCTAATGAATTTAGATATGTTTCCCTTTAGCCAGTGTTAAATCATTTGGAATCCTGGCATGAGATCCACCCCACCCCAGGAGCAGGTTGGATCTATGCCCATTCCTGGAAAGGTCATGTGTAGAGTTTTCCACTATTAAAAGAGACAGGATATGTGTGTGAGCAGGTACAGTAGCTGATTCTCAGAAAACAGTCTGATACTTAATAACTGATGCTTCAAAATGTGCATGAGGTTATTGTAATTTCATTGGGCCAAGAATAATGTTTTACTTGCAGTAAATGATTTTGGAGAAAGGTATATTCATAGTAGGGGGTGTGGTGGCGCAGTGGGTTGGACCACAGTCCTCCTCTCCGGTGGATCTGGGGTTCGAGTCCCACTTGGAGTGCCTTGTGATGGACTGGCATCCTGTCCTGGGTGTGTCCCCTCCCCCTCCAGCCTTGTGCCCTGTGTTACTGGGTTGGCTCTGGTTCCCCGTGATCCTGTATGGGACAAGTGGTTCTGAAAGTGTGTGTGTGTGTGTGTGTGTGTGTGTGTGTGTGTGTGTATATATTCATAGTAAATATGATGAAAATGAACTAGATCAGTTAGACTTTGGAAAGGGCAGCAGATAGTGTAGTGGATCAAGCTTCTGCCTTTGAATGCAAAGGTTGTGGGTTCACATACACACAGTCTGAAGCCACTTGTCCCATGTGGGGTTGTGGGGAGCTGGAGCCTAGCCTGGCAGTGCAGCGGGGGAGGGGACACACCCAGGACAGGACACCAGTCTGTTGCAAAGTACCTCAAGTGGGACTTGAACCCCAGACCCACTGAAGAGCAGGACCCCTTCAAACCCACCATGCCACTGCCCCCCCCCCTTAGTTGCAGGTTGACCTACTGTTGTAATACCCTTGAGAAGAGTATTAACCCTAAAATTGTTATAGTAAAAACTACTGGGCTGCATAAAAGCAGAAGCAATGGTATGTACCTTAATATTGTAAGCTGCTTTGTAGAAAAGCATTAGCTAAATGAATAAATAGAAAGAAGTTTGGACAATCAGTTAACATGTAGCACTGCATGGGCTCAGCTTTAAAAACCTACTTTAGAATTTTATATATTTTATATTTGTTGTAGGAATTCTGTTGAGCTTGAAGGTAAGCCACGGTCTTAGAGATATGTGAATGCACCGACATTTTGAAGATCTTGTTTTTCCTGTTGACCTTTTGCAACACAAACACAAAACCCCAGAGAAAAACCATAAAGCCAGTAACATGCCGACATTTCACGCCTTTAAATTGAACAGGGTGCGTCATGTTTCCTGTCAAAAAAAAAAAAAAAGTTTTTCAAGGGTTTCAAAGGTAAATATGACTAAAAGACAACTTAATCACCTTACACAAGCGTCTCTTACACTGAAAGACCTACCTTTTCAAATGCATCATCATTCCAGTGATATTTTGAGAATTATATAGCTGTTCCCCTTGCTTTTAGCTGGTCAGTATCTCATTCCTGCTAAAACAGCATTCAGTTCATATTCTGTTTGTGTACTTTTTCATTTAACACTTTTAAGTGGGTTGTACTTATCTACTATACTAAAATATATTATGTTCTAACTGAAGTTAATGCACTACAAGAATGTACCTTCCTTCCTTAAGGTGCTGCAAGCAAACATTTTCATGATCCTGTAAAAGCTAGAAGAAAGGCATTTTTCAAAGTGACATATTCATGAACAGATTTCAAGACATCGTGAATAAATATAAATAATACAAATGATAGCTATGCTGTGATAGGTAAGATACTTTATTGTCATTGTATACAATACAATGAAATTTTGTGTGGCAACCCTCAGAAAACAGCAGCAGAAAGAACACTTAAAATAAATAAGAATTAGATTAAAATATACATATAATATGTACTTTACATCCATACAATGAGAACAGTCTACTGTGACAAAATGCTACTGCTTGAAATGCAGATAAAATATGATGATGATGATGATTTAAGCCTTCAGTCGAGGCCGACTTTCGGTCACTTTACGGATCATCATTCTCCATGCTTTACGATTTTTGTCCATGTCTTTTAATTCTTTTAAGGGCATGTTCGTATCGGCCTTAATGATGTCCAGCCAGCGTCTTCTTCTCCTCACACTGACTATGCCAAGCATTAGTGTTGTTTTCAAGAAATTAGCTCGCATGATATAGATAAAATATAAATAATACAAATAAATATTTGTAAAAGTTATTACAAAAATATAAACTTTGTAGGAAGCCTGAACTTTTAAAGGCAAATATTGTGGCATAACATCTGGTCAAGTCACCGAAGTACTGGGAAAATATTAGTTTTGAAAAAGACCTGGCCAAACTTGTCATGTGGCTGTTTTCCAATATGGCCGCTTAAACTCTGGCTCCACTACAGAGTCCCACAACTTTTATACTTTCCCCACATGTCATTTTACAACAATTGACAGAATTCAACATATGTCGTTTCAAAAATTATCCAAGTTTTGTCTTCAACACATTCTCAGAGAGGGAAAAGGCCGATATGGAGCACGCTATCAAACATCATTGTCAGAGACGCATCTGAATCTTTTGATGAAAAAGAAGAAATTGGGGCTCTGACCACCTGTTCTATTGCGAACTGTACCAGCTCACCTTCAAAAGTAGATTTGGGAGTTAGGATGAAAGAGATGAGCTATGGGACAAGAGAGATAAATAGCCAAATCATATGTGATTACAAGAATATGGAAGTTAAGCTAAGTGGTACGGAAGCTAAAACTGCAAAGTTGGACGATCTCACTGCTGATCTAAAGAAACTCTTCTCATCTGTTGTGGCAATGAAAATAAATTCACAAATTTAACTGGTCGAATGAACAGTTTGGAAAATTGCATTACCTGCACTGAACAAAGGATTTCTGCTTCGGAGAAGACTGATGACTCACAATCTACATTTACATTTATTCATTTAGCAGACACCTTTGTTTTCTCCGAAGCGACGTACATCTCAGCAAAAACACAGTTTGTGCATTACATTAAGAGAAAAAGACATGGCTGCAGACATGTGACTCAAGTTTGTTACCTTCCGCTTGCTGCAACAAGGTTCATCGTTCGACTAGGTGCATAAAATACAGGATTGACAAATCTTGATACCCTACTACCATTTTTTTTTTTTAATAATATTAAGATGCAGAAGCAAGCAAATACAATGCCGGAGTAGTGGCTGATAAAAGGCTTTATCTGGTGATGCTCATGAAGTTACAGTGCATGAACATTTGCACCGTATATGAGCTGGAGAGATCTTGGGCAAAATGGGTCCGGAAAAGGTGAGTTTTCAGACCATTCTTGAATGTAGACAGAGTTTCCACAGTTCGTTTCACCACAACGGAGCCAGAACCAAGAACCTCCATGTTTTACCTTTTGTGCACAGGACCACCAAGCAAGCAGAAGCAGACAAATGAAGGGGTCTAGCTGGGGTGTAGCAGTTGATCAAGACGTGTAAATAGCTGGGAACAGTTCTATTTATGCAACTGTAGACAATAAGCAGGGTCTTGAATTTGATTTGGGCAGCTATAGGAAGCCAGTGCAGAGAAATGATAAGAGGAGATACGTGGGAACGCTTTGGCAAATCAAACACAACTCGTGCAGCAGCATTTTGTTGAAGCTGCAGAGGTCTGATGGCAGTAGCAGGAACTCACACAGGAGAGAGTTGCAGGTGGAACAGAGAGGAAGAGCTGAGTATCATCAGCATAGCAGTGGTATTTGAATCCATGAGAGGCTATGACCGGACCAAGGGAGGAAGTGTAGATCAAGAAAAGAAGAGGACCCAATACCGAGCCCTGCGGGACACCCGTTGAGAGAGGCAGAGGAGAAGAATGAGAGCTCCGCCAGACCACTTGATACGATTTGTCAGATAAGTAGGACTCAGACCAATCTAAACCTATAGCTGGTCTGGAGCAAAAGATTAAGTTGTATCAAACGTAACTGGATGCAGAAGAATAGAATCATTATAATTTGAAGCTTGAGAGACTGCCTGAGAATGAAGCTAAAATGAATGAAAATGCAGAAGCAAATGTCTTTTTTTCATGCATGACAACCATTAAGCCTGTATATTTGTATAAACTGAGAGGCATAAACAAGTGGCTGGGATAGTGTACAGGAACATCAGTGAAGAATACAGACTGGAAGTCCGTAAGTCCAAATGGGAGACACCACCAAAGGTGGTTGAAAACAGCAGAGCTAAGGTCCTGTGGGATTTAAAGTTCCAGACTGACAAGCAGTTGCTGGGCAACCAACCAAACAAAGTGGTGGTCGACAAGGAGGATAAGAGGGCAATTGTGATAGATGTAGCAATCCCAAATGATAGGAATATCAGAAAGAAGGAGCATGAGTAGATCAAGAAGTAACAAGGGCTGAAGGAAGAATTGGAATGGATGTGGAAGGTGAAGTCCAGAGTGGTCCCAGTAGTAATAGGAGCACTCGGGGTTGTGACTGGGTGGCGCAGTGGGTTGGACCGGGTCCTGCTCTCTGGTGGGTCTGGGGTTTGAGTCCTGCTTGGGGTGCCTTGAGACAGACTGGCATCCCGTCCTGAGTGTGTCCCCTCCCCCTCCAGCCTTACACCCTGTGTTGCTAGGTTAGGCTCCGGCTCCCCGCAACCCCGTATGGGACAAGCGGTTTAGACAGTGTGTGTGTGTGTGTGTGTGTGTGTGTGACCCCTGAACTTGGAGAGTGGCTCAAGCAGATTCTGGGAACAACATCTGAAGTCTCTCTCCAAAAGAGTGCTGTCCTAAGAACAGTTAAGATACTGTTCAGAACCCTCAAACTCCAAGGCCTCTGGTAGAGGACCTGAACTTGAGGAAGATCTGGTGCTTAGAGCCACTGGTCATGTTTACTACTCTTCTGCTTTGGCTGTTCAATGGTTGCTATAATTATACAGTTTGCTTTTGGTTCAAAGTTATATCAGAGTTTCCTACATACCACCATTTACAATATGGTGGCTATTTTACAGTTTGAAATATTAAGAATATTTGAGCTGGAGACATCTTTCCGTCAACCTCGTCTTAACCACATGCAGAGCAGTTTTAATAAAAACCACTCTAGTGGCACTTTCATGATTTCTAAATGACACAGCAATTTGGTTAAGTTCATAATAGCCAATAACCCCTTTCATGTTTTTTGTTTTAATGGATGTGTCCTTATACCAACGTGCCGACAGCCTGAAAGCATCTGAACAGTTGCACAATCCAAAGAGTGAACTCACCAATGTCTTTCCCAAGTTCTGTCAACCCTGTCATTAGTGTCCCTCTTTGTAGTTTTTTGGAGGAATGTTACATTTCATTATGTGTTTGCATATTGTGAATAAATGTTATCGTTTCATTGTTGACAGACTGACTGTCATGTTTTTCCTGGGCAGGCGACACAGCGAGGTCACCCATATAAAGATCCAGAATTCTGGAGACTACTACGACTTGTATGGCGGGGAGAAGTTTGCCACACTGGCTGAACTGATACAGTACTACACTGAACAGCAGGGCCTGCTGCGGGAGAAAAACGGCAATGTCATTGAACTCAAATACCCCCTGAACTGCAAGGACCCCACCTCTGAGCGGTAAGCTGCTTGTTGTCTTTACAGTGGCAAAGGCTGCCACCTGGTGACTAAATGTCATGACCAGACCAGACCAGACAAACAGCAGGGTTTTTCCTGTTTCATGGGGAAAAACCTGCTGTCTGGTGCACCCTGATGGCCACCTCTGTGCCGCAACTGGCCACTGCAACCCCTTGGAAAAATAGACTTGTGTGCTAGGAAAATATTTTTTTTTTTTGTCCGACAGGTCAGCCCGTACTAAATTCCTGATGAATTATGACTTTTTTACTGGGCTGATCAAGCAACTCCTATAAATTTGTCAGTTAAATTACAATTTTTCTAGTAAATTTTAGTACGGAAATGTTAAGTACTAGGAACATCAAACATGCAGAAAGTTCTGAAAAGTTTACTTTTCAAGCATTGTGTTTTCTGAAGAGTTGCAATTAAGGCCCAAAAAAATGTTGAAAGCCAAAATATATACTGCATTTTCTGATGTGTAACCTTAAATGACATAATAAAACTGATAGATAGAAACATCCTGCCCTCTTTTTGGTGGGTATGATACATGCTTTGGTGATGTGAGAGGCCAATTTGATGACAGCCTGTGGCTCCCTCTTCAGGTGGTACCACGGACAGGTGTCTGGGAAGGATGCGGAGAAACTACTGACAGAAAAGGGCAAGCTTGGCAGTTTCCTAGTACGCGAGAGCCAAAGCAAGCCAGGTGATTTTGTGCTTTCTGTTCTCACTCATGAGGAGAAGCCCGAGAATGCTGACCGCAGGACCAAGGTCACCCACGTCATGATCCACCATCAGGTACGGTAAAAAAGCATCTCTTGCCCACCACCTGTAGGGCAGCAACACTTGCATAGAACAGACAGTTCAATCTATCCTATTGTGTGAAAATTGTAGGACGGCAAGTATGATGTGGGAGGTGGAGAGACGTTTGACACATTGTCTGACTTAGTCGAGCAGTACAAGAAAAATCCCATGGTGGAGAAGAGCGGCATTGTGGTACACCTCAGACAGGTGAGTCCAATAACCCTGGAGAGCAACCAAAAGTGATGTCACATACAAGGCACTGCTGTGTTGTGTCTCTTGGGGTAATTTTTGAAAGTCGTACCTTTGATTCAGCCCATCACCAGGGTATGTGTATCATATTTATCATGAGTAAAATCCATTAACACTTTTAAATACTCAAATCCTGAAGTTTTTGTTTTTTACCGTATTCATTTATTTGCTATTTTATGCAACATTGACTCTTCTAAACCAAAGCTTCAACAGGAAAAAATAAAATAGGTAACTGCCCTTAGTTTTGCAACTCTAAATAACAAAAACAAACATAGTTGCTTATAATATAGTTGTACTATACAGTAGTAATGTGCAGCCTGTGTGTGACTTAAGATTATTAATTATGACTGTTAACATATTGTACAAGAATAACATTCAATATGACAATCAGTGGCTGTTTAACTGTCAACTCCACTGTCTCTCCTACATGTTTACGTTTGTATCGCTTCACAAGATTAAAGATATTCATAATTAAGAAAAACCAATAAGATTTTTCCACTTGTTCCGAATTGCAGCCATTCAACACAACCAGGATCAATGCGGCCAACATTGAGAACAGGGTGCGAGAGCTGAACAAAGTGGCGGACAGTTCAGAGAAGCCCAAACAGGGGTTTTGGGAGGAGTTTGAGGTGCGTTTCTAATTAGGTTAATAAATAAATTAATAAATAAACAAATAATGTTTATTGACCTCCTTTGGAAAGTGCTGCAAGCCCAGCATGCAATGTTTCAGTTTGAATGATGTTTCTCTGTTTAAATTGTTGCATAAATAAGGACCTTTTTCTCAACTTCAGCAGTATGCCTTGTTTGGGTGTCAACCCTGTAACCTACTGATTGCAAATTACTTTCTTTGATCATTAAACAATTTAGCTCAGTTTAAGCTTAACTCAGAGTGGATGCGGCTGATATGTTGTGTTCACTCTCTGCTCCCATATGTCGCTTTTGCATTGTTTGCACGTCTGGTAATGATCATGGCTTCCTCTTTTGCTGGATTTATTAGAGATGAGGTCCTAACTGTTGTCTTCAATCTGTCATCCCCACTCTTCCATCCACCAGATGCTACAGCAGCAGGAGTGCAAGCTTTTGTACCCCAGGAAAGAAGGGCAGAGGCCAGAGAACAAGGGCAAGAATCGATACAAGAACATCCTACCCTGTGAGTTTGCATTCACACACCCATCTGTGTCTGTATAGATGATTGTGAATGCCCACAAAGAAACTGGGAAATAGAATACATCTAATTAAACACATTAAAAAAAAAAAACTAAATAGACCACAAATCTTACATACACTTAATTTCACTGACCTCAGTATTAGGAGCATTTAGCTAGTACCAGGTTTGGCCAACTTTTGCCTCCAGAACTCTATGAATTCAGCGACAATATCCTTGATGCATTCCAAAGGGGTTCTTGGTCCATGGTTGCTTAACAGCTTCATACCATTTCTGTAGATATTTTGGTTGCACATTCTTTCTGCTAACATCGTATTCCATCTCATGCCAAAGAAGCCCTATTGCTTTGATAGGTGGGGTCTGTGCAGGCCAGTGGACTGAAGTAAAGGCACTGTAAATGTGGAAGCATCTTGAAATGATCCATGCTTTGTATCATGGTGCATAATGCTGCTGGGAATATCAATTTGAGAAAGGCTACAGCAATATTTTGGTACTTCGGCATTCAAATGTTCAGTCGGTACTAAAAACTTAATGTGTGTCCAAAATATAAACCCCATACCATTATACCACCGCCAAAAGTCTGTACTGTCAAAATATATTCCTAATAAAGTGCATGGTGAGAGTATATGGATCCTTCCAAAAGCATACAAATGTACAGTGTACTTACCCTGTAAGCGTGTTGTACTTTGATTAGTTACTTTGAGTGTCATCTATCTGGTCTTCATTCTATCTGTCCAAGTTGACACCACTCGTGTGGAGCTAAAGGAGGTAGACCTGGATATGCCCGGCTCTGACTACATCAATGCCAATTACATCCGGGTGAGTGGTAGAGTTGTGGCTACCATTGAACTGTCTTATATCAATTAAATAATGAGCATTCTTTGCTGTATCCTTCTGTGGTCCAATTGTTCTCACCCACCCCCCAGAATATGCACAATGAAGGGCGCTATGCAGCAGAGAGCAAGGTCTTCATTGCCACCCAGGGATGCATGCAGAACACTGTAATAGACTTCTGGAAGATGGTGTATCAGGAGAACACACATGTTATTGTCATGACGACCAAGGAGATGGAGCGAGGCCGGGTAATGGTTTATTAACATTTTTTTCATTTATGTGATAACGTTTTTTTTTTTTGTGATAGGTCCCATGCTACTTCTTGCATTACCTTGATATTGTCTTGAGCTCTCTGTCAGTTCACAGTGCTTTGATGATTCTTCTGGGTGACTTCAACTTGCATCTTCTGGACATTCATGTAGCCACTTTAACCTCTCTATGTTCCAGGCAACCACCTTGACCTTGTCTTCACTAGGAATTATTGATCTCTGGTGCTCCCTACTATTCCCCTTCATGATGACTTTGTTTTCTTTTCACCCTCCATATCTCTCCTGTTCCACCTTATACCTCTTAACCTTCATTCGTCTTTCCTCTGTTACTTTTAGCTTTCTTCCGTCTACCTTTGTGGTCTCTCCTAATTATATTGTGAATTTCTTATATCTGGTCACTGACAATGCCACTAAATCTCTTGTTTTCAAGTCCACATTCTTCTTACCTCCAGAAAACCTAATCCCACCTCCAGCTCATTGTCATTATACCTGTTATACACAGTTACAATCAAACACCACAAAAATCTAATTCTCACATGCTGAACAGTTTATAAGGAGCTCCTTTCTTGCTTTTACCTCACTGTTTTTGTAGTAGCAGCACATTTTTTTACACAGAGAATTAAAGTTGGCTTCCCATAATCCTGATTAACTTTTTGGCTCTGTCTCATTGCTCCATGACCCTGCCTCACCACTGCTTTCATATAACCTCACTGCGGAAGATTTGGCCTCATTATTAAAAGAGAAAATTGATTCCATCACCAGTAAATTCTCCATACCCATCTTCTTAGTACATAATAACATTACCAGTAAG